>NW_027207299.1:600000-764000 GCF_963455315.2 Globicephala melas | reverse complement strand
AGAAAACCAACTTATGCTTGCTTAAGGGGAAAGGTGAGTTGGGGTGCTGCATAAAACCAGAGATTGCAATGAGCACAGTTAAAGTTCCTTAAGCCAAATATGGAATAGACAAGAGCTACTCCTTGCTCAACGAAATGGACTCAACACCCCATACTAAACGCCTAAGAATGTACCTGACTAGTAAGTATCTTAAAACCTATGGATTGCTATGTCTCCGAAAGAGAATCAAGCGTGTGTACAGGGGCATAAACGCAGCAGTGATAGGATTGGAGAGGTTCGGTGAGCAAATGAAGACCCTTTGAACTCATATTGCATGGTACCCATTCCACGGGTCTCAACTCTCCAGGTTTAAGGGATTCTTCCTTCAGCTAAAACATGCATGTGGAACCCAGAGTATGATCAACCGTGTGATCGGGAGACGTCTTCAAATATGTCTCCGTTCTCGTCCCCTGGTACTCGGGTGCAACATTCCAGACGCTTTACTAACACTCTCCCGACTTGGAGAGTCAGTGCCTTTAACCTCCTGTTTGGCCCAGTTTGCAATTTCTGCGGAAGATGAACAGGAATAGGGAGAACCAATGAGAGACTAGCTGGAGGTGTCTGGACGGGCAAATTTAACTCTCATTTCCCACCAGAAAGAGGAATTAACCAAAGGCTCAGCGTGCGGTGCCGGAACCAGATTAGGGCCTGAAGCAATCCTGCGGTGTTGCGGCCAGCTCACAGGAAAGCGAGTTGAAGAAAGGAGCTCAGGGACACTGTAATTCACAAACCTGCAGAGTTATAAATGACAGCTATCGTCCAAAAATATACTGAAGTAAGGCTGCCAAGAGGACTTGAAAGCGGGGCAGAATTGCAGGAAACCGATTTCAGGAGGTAGATTGGAATTGCATTTAAAGCATAGAAAAAGAGGCAGAACGTCCACAATGATGCACTTGGCCAAAAAGGGCGTATGCGTTTTTTCCTGAATATATTCATGAAAAAACACATACGCCCTTTTTGGCAAACCAAGCAAGCTTGCAAAGGAAATCTGCACTACAATGAAGTCTCACTTCCCCCCGGTCAAAAGGGCCATCTGAAAAAAGTGTAAAATCCAGAAAGGCAGGACAGGCCATGGAGAACTGGGATCCTTGTTATGCTGATGGGCGGGATGTAAATTGCCAACAGCCACTCGGGAGAAGTGTATGGTGTTTCCTGAAACATCTAAAAAACAAAGCAACAGAGCCTAGGGCACTTCCACTTATGGTCCTATAGCTTAGGGAAATGAAAATCAAAAAGACACAGCCACCCCAAAGTTTGGGACGGCTCTGTTTACAAGAACCTCGTTTACGGTACAAGTTCAATGTCGCAGAAAGTGAAAAATGGATAAAGAAGTTGTGGTACTTACGTACAATGCAATATCACTCAGCAATGACATCTATGTCATCAGGCCCGTAGCAGCATAATGAGTGGATTCAGGTATGATGATTCTAACTGAAATAAGTCACACAGAAAAAGAAACATCATAAGATATCACTAATACACGGAATGTAAACTTGGCTACACAGGAACTGGATTACAAAACAGAACAGGGTCTCAAATTTAGAAAACCAACTTATGCTTGCTTAAGGGGAAAGGTGAGTTGGGGTGCTGCATAAAACCAGAGATTGAAATGAGCACAGAGTAAGTTCCTTAAGTCAAATATGGAATACACAAGAGCTACTCCTTACTCAACGAAATGGACTCAACACCCCATATTAAACGCCTAAGAATGTACCTGACTAGTAACTATCTTAAAACCTATGGATTGCTATGTCTCTGAAAGAGAATAAAGCATGTGTACAGGGGCATAAACGCAGCAGTGATAGGATTGGAGAGGTTCGGTGAGCAAATGAAGACCCTTTGAAGTCATATTGCATGGTACCCATTCCACGGGTCTTAACTCTCCAGGTTTAGGGGATTCTTCCTTCAGCTAAAACATGCATGTGGAACCCAGAGTATGATCAACCGTGTGATCGGGAGACGTCTTCAAATATGTCTCCGTTCTCGTCCCCTGGTACTCGGGTGCAACATTCCAGACGCTTTACTAACACTCTCCCGACTTGGAGAGTCAGTGCCTTTAACCTCCTGTTTGGCCCAGTTTGCAATTTCTGCGGAAGATGAACAGGAATAGGGAGAACCAATGAGAGACTAGCTGGAGGTGTCTGGACGGGCAAATTTAACTCTCATTTCCCACCAGGAAGAGGAATTAACCAAAGGCTCAGCGTGCCATGCCGGAACCAGATTAGGGCCTGAAGCAATCCTGCGGTGTTGCGGCCAGCTCACAAGAAAGCGAGTTGAAGAAAGGAGCTCAGGGGCACTGTGATTCACAAACCTGCAGAGTTATAAATGACAGCTATCGTCCAAAAATGTACTGAAGTAAGGCTGCCAAGAGGACTTGAAAGCGGGGCAGAATTGCAGGAAACCAATTTCAGGAGGTAGACTGGAATTGCATTTAAAGCATAGGAAAAGAGGCAGAACGTCCACAATGATGCACTTGGCCAAAAAGGGCGTATGCGTTTTTTCCTGAATATATTCAGGAAAAAACGCATACGCCCTTTTTGGCCAACCAAGCAAGCTTGCAAAGGAAATCTGCACTACAATGAAGTCTCACTTCCCCCCGGTCAAAAGGGTCATCTGAAAAAAGTGTAAAATCCAGAAAGGCAGGACAGGCCATGGAGAACTGGGAGCCTTGTTATGCTGATGGGCGGGATGTAAATTGCCAACAGCCACTCGGGAGAAGTGTATGGTGTTTCCTGAAACATCTAAAGAACAAAGCCACAGAGCCTAGGGCACTTCCACTTATGGTCCTATAGCTTAGGGAAATGAAAATCAAAAAGACACAGCCACCCCAAAGTTTGGGACGGCTCTGTTTACAAGAACCTCGTTTACGGTACAAGTTCAATATTGCAGAAAGTGAAAAATGGATGAAGAAGTTGTGGTACTTACGTACAATGCAATATCACTCAGCAATGACATCTATGTCATCAGGCCCGTAGCAGCATAATGAGTGGATTCAGGTATGATGATTCTAACTGAAATAAGTCACACAGAAAAAGAAACATCATAAGATATCACTAATACACGGAATGTAAACTTGGCTACACAGGAACTGGATTACAAAACAGAACAGGGTCTCAAATTTAGAAAACCAACTTATGCTTGCTTAAGGGGAAAGGTGAGTTGGGGTGCTGCATAAAACCAGAGATTGAAATGAGCACAGTTAAAGTTCCTTAAGCCAAATATGGAATAGACAAGAGCTACTCCTTGCTCAACGAAATGGACTCAGCACCCCATACTAAACGCCTAAGAATGTACCTGACTACTAAGTATCTTAAAACCTATGGATTGCTATGTCTCCGAAAGAGAATCAAGAGTGTGTACAGGGGCATAAACGCAGCAGTGATAGGATTGGAGAGGTTCGGTGAGCAAATGAAGACCCTTTGAAGTCATATTGCATGGTACCCATTCCACGGGTCTCAACTCTCCAGGTTTAAGGGATTCTTCCTTCAGCTAAAACATGCATGTGGAACCCAGAATATGATCAACCGTGTGATCGGGAGACGTGTTCAAATATGTCTCCGTTCTCGTCCCCTGGTACTCGGGTGCAACATTCCAGACGCTTTACTAACACTCTCCCGACTTGGAGAGTCAGTGCCTTTAACCTCCTGTTTGGCCCAGTTTGCAATTTCTGCGGAAGATGAACAGGAATAGGGAGAACCAATGAGAGACTAGCTGGAGGTGTCTGGACGGGCAAATTTAACTCTCATTTCCCACCAGGAAGAGGAATTTACCAAAGGCTCAGCGTGCCGTGCCAGAACCAGATTAGGGCCTGAAGCAATCCTGCGGTGTTGCGGCCAGCTCACAAGAAAGCGAGTTGAAGAAAGGAGCTCAGGGACACTGTAATTCACAACCTGCAGAGTTATCAATGACAGCTATCGTCCAAAAATATACTGAAGTAAGGCTGCCAAGAGGACTTGAAAGCGGGGCAGAATTGCAGGAAACCGATTTCAGGAGGTAGACTGGAATTGCATTTAAAGCATAGGAAAAGAGGCAGAACGTCCACAATGATGCACTTGGCCAAAAAGGGCGTATGCGTTTTTTCCTGAATATATTCAGGAAAAAACGCATACGCCCTTTTTGGCCAACCAAGCAAGCTTGCAAAGGAAATCTGCACTACAATGAAGTCTCACTTCCCCCCGGTCAAAAGGGTCATCTGAAAAAAGTGTAAAATCCAGAAAGGCAGGACAGGCCATGGAGAACTGGGAGCCTTGTTATGCTGATGGGCGGGATGTAAATTGCCAACAGCCACTCGGGAGAAGTGTATGGTGTTTCCTGAAACATCTAAAGAACAAAGCCACAGAGCCTAGGGCACTTCCACTTATGGTCCTATAGCTTAGGGAAATGAAAATCAAAAAGACACAGCCACCCCAAAGTTTGGGACGGCTCTGTTTACAAGAACCTCGTTTACGGTACAAGTTCAATATTGCAGAAAGTGAAAAATGGATGAAGAAGTTGTGGTACTTACGTACAATGCAATATCACTCAGCAATGACATCTATGTCATCAGGCCCGTAGCAGCATAATGAGTGGATTCAGGTATGATGATTCTAACTGAAATAAGTCACACAGAAAAAGAAACATCATAAGATATCACTAATACACGGAATGTAAACTTGGCTACACAGGAACTGGATTACAAAACAGAACAGGGTCTCAAATTTAGAAAACCAACTTATGCTTGCTTAAGGGGAAAGGTGAGTTGGGGTGCTGCATAAAACCAGAGATTGAAATGAGCACAGTTAAAGTTCCTTAAGCCAAATATGGAATAGACAAGAGCTACTCCTTGCTCAACGAAATGGACTCAGCACCCCATACTAAACGCCTAAGAATGTACCTGACTACTAAGTATCTTAAAACCTATGGATTGCTATGTCTCCGAAAGAGAATCAAGAGTGTGTACAGGGGCATAAACGCAGCAGTGATAGGATTGGAGAGGTTCGGTGAGCAAATGAAGACCCTTTGAAGTCATATTGCATGGTACCCATTCCACGGGTCTCAACTCTCCAGGTTTAAGGGATTCTTCCTTCAGCTAAAACATGCATGTGGAACCCAGAATATGATCAACCGTGTGATCGGGAGACGTGTTCAAATATGTCTCCGTTCTCGTCCCCTGGTACTCGGGTGCAACATTCCAGACGCTTTACTAACACTCTCCCGACTTGGAGAGTCAGTGCCTTTAACCTCCTGTTTGGCCCAGTTTGCAATTTCTGCGGAAGATGAACAGGAATAGGGAGAACCAATGAGAGACTAGCTGGAGGTGTCTGGACGGGCAAATTTAACTCTCATTTCCCACCAGGAAGAGGAATTAACCAAAGGCTCAGCGTGCCGTGCCGGAACCAGATTAGGGCCTGAAGCAATCCTGCGGTGTTGCGGCCAGCTCACAGGAAAGCGAGTTGAAGAAAGGAGCTCAGGGGCACTGTAATTCACAAACCTGCAGAGTTATAAATGACAGCTATCGTCCAAAAATATACTGAAGTAAGGCTGCCAAGAGGACTTGAAAGCAGGGCAGAATTGCAGGAAACCGATTTCAGGAGGTAGATTGGAATTGCATTTAAAGCATAGAAAAAGAGGCAGAACGTCCACAATGATGCACTTGGCCAAAAAGGGCGTATGCGTTTTTTCCTGAATATATTCAGGAAAAAACGCATACGCCCTTTTTGGCCAACCAAGCAAGCTTGCAAAGGAAATCTGCACTACAATGAAGTCTCACTTCCCCCCGGTCAAAAGGGCCATCTGAAAAAAGTGTAAAATCCAGAAAGGCAGGACAGGCCATGGAGAACTGGGAGCCTTGTTATGCTGATGGGCGGGATGTAAATTGCCAACAGCCACTCGGGAGAAGTGTATGGTGTTTCCTGAAACATCTAAAAAACAAAGCAACAGAGCCTAGGGCACTTCCACTTATGGTTCTATAGCTTAGGGAAATGAAAATCAAAAAGACACAGCCACCCCAAAGTTTGGGACGGCTCTCTTTACAAGAACCTCGTTTACGGTACAAGTTCAATATCGCAGAAAGTGAGAAATGGACAAAGAAGTTGTGGTACTTACGTACAATGCAATATCACTCAGCAATGACATCTATGTCATCAGGACCGTAGCAGCATAATGAGTGCATTCAGGTATGATGATTCTAACTGAAATAAACCACACAGAAAAAGAAACATCATAAGATATCACTAATACACGGAATGTAAACTTGGCTACACAGGAACTGGATTACAAAACAGAACAGGGTCTCAAATTTAGAAAACCAACTTATGCTTGCTTAAGGGGAAAGGTGAGTTGGGGTGCTGCATAAAACCAGAGATTGAAATGAGCACAGTTAAAGTTCCTTAAGCCAAATATGGAATAGACAAGAGCTACTCCTTGCTCAACGAAATGGACTCAACACCCCATACTAAACGCCTAAGAATGTACCTGACTACTAAGTATCTTAAAACCTATGGATTGCTATGTCTCCGAAAGAGAATCAAGCGTGTGTACAGGGGCATAAACGCAGCAGTGATAGGATTGGAGAGGTTCGGTGAGCAAATGAAGACCCTTTGAAGTCATATTGCATGGTACCCATTCCACGGGTCTCAACTCTCCAGGTTTAAGGGATTCTTCCTTCAGCTAAAACATGCATGTGGAACCCAGAGTATGATCAACCGTGTGATCGGGAGACGTGTTAAAATATGTCTCCGTTCTCGTCCCCTGGTACTCGGGTGCAACATTCCACACGCCTTACTAAAACTCTCCCGACTTGGAGAGTCAGTGCCTTTAACCTCCTGTTTGGCCCAGTTTGCAATTTCTGTTGAAGATGAACAGGAATAGGGAGAACCAATGAGAGACTAGCTGGAGGTGTCTGGACGGGCAAATTTAACTCTCATTTCCCACCAAGAAGAGGAATTACCCAAAGGCTCAGCGTGCGGTGCAGGAACCAGATTAGGGCGTGAAGCAATCCTGCAGTGTTGCGGCCAGCTCACAAGAAAGCGAATTGAAGAAAGGAACTCAGGGACACTGTAATTCACAAACCTGCAGAGTTATAAATGACAGTTATCGTCCAAAAATATACTGAAGTAAGGCTGCCAAGAGGACTTGAAAGCGGGGCAGAATTGCAGGAAACCGATTTCAGGAGGTAGACGGGAATTGCATTTAAAGCATAGGAAAAGAGGCAGAACGTCCACAATGATGCACTTGGCCAAAAAGGGCGTATGCGTTTTTTCCTGAATATATTCAGGAAAAAACGCATACGCCCTTTTTGGCCAACCAAGCAAGCTTGCAAAGGAAATCTGCACTACAATGAAGTCTCACTTCCCCCCGGTCAAAAGGGTCATCTGAAAAAAGTGTAAAATCCAGAAAGGCAGGACAGGCCATGGAGAACTGGGAGCCTTGTTATGCTGATGGGCGGGATGTAAATTGCCAACAGCCACTCGGGAGAAGTGTATGGTGTTTCCTGAAACATCTAAAGAACAAAGCCACAGAGCCTAGGGCACTTCCACTTATGGTCCTATAGCTTAGGGAAATGAAAATCAAAAAGACACAGCCACCCCAAAGTTTGGGACGGCTCTGTTTACAAGAACCTCGTTTACGGTACAAGTTCAATATTGCAGAAAGTGAAAAATGGATGAAGAAGTTGTGGTACTTACGTACAATGCAATATCACTCAGCAATGACATCTATGTCATCAGGCCCGTAGCAGCATAATGAGTGGATTCAGGTATGATGATTCTAACTGAAATAAGTCACACAGAAAAAGAAACATCATAAGATATCACTAATACACGGAATGTAAACTTGGCTACACAGGAACTGGATTACAAAACAGAACAGGGTCTCAAATTTAGAAAACCAACTTATGCTTGCTTAAGGGGAAAGGTGAGTTGGGGTGCTGCATAAAACCAGAGATTGAAATGAGCACAGTTAAAGTTCCTTAAGCCAAATATGGAATAGACAAGAGCTACTCCTTGCTCAACGAAATGGACTCAGCACCCCATACTAAACGCCTAAGAATGTACCTGACTACTAAGTATCTTAAAACCTATGGATTGCTATGTCTCCGAAAGAGAATCAAGAGTGTGTACAGGGGCATAAACGCAGCAGTGATAGGATTGGAGAGGTTCGGTGAGCAAATGAAGACCCTTTGAAGTCATATTGCATGGTACCCATTCCACGGGTCTCAACTCTCCAGGTTTAAGGGATTCTTCCTTCAGCTAAAACATGCATGTGGAACCCAGAATATGATCAACCGTGTGATCGGGAGACGTGTTCAAATATGTCTCCGTTCTCGTCCCCTGGTACTCGGGTGCAACATTCCAGACGCTTTACTA
This sequence comes from Globicephala melas, assembly GCF_963455315.2. Classification (NCBI taxonomy): domain Eukaryota; kingdom Metazoa; phylum Chordata; class Mammalia; order Artiodactyla; family Delphinidae; genus Globicephala; species Globicephala melas. The sequence goes on along the minus strand of NW_027207299.1, from coordinate 755,616 downwards.
ACACTCTCCCGACTTGGAGAGTCAGTGCCTTTAACCTCCTGTTTGGCCCAGTTTGCAATTTCTGCGGAAGATGAACAGGAATAGGGAGAACCAATGAGAGACTAGCTGGAGGTGTCTGGACGGGCAAATTTAACTCTCATTTCCCACCAGGAAGAGGAATTAACCAAAGGCTCAGCGTGCCGTGCCGGAACCAGATTAGGGCCTGAAGCAATCCTGCGGTGTTGCGGCCAGCTCACAGGAAAGCGAGTTGAAGAAAGGAGCTCAGGGGCACTGTAATTCACAAACCTGCAGAGTTATAAATGACAGCTATCGTCCAAAAATATACTGAAGTAAGGCTGCCAAGAGGACTTGAAAGCAGGGCAGAATTGCAGGAAACCGATTTCAGGAGGTAGATTGGAATTGCATTTAAAGCATAGAAAAAGAGGCAGAACGTCCACAATGATGCACTTGGCCAAAAAGGGCGTATGCGTTTTTTCCTGAATATATTCAGGAAAAAACGCATACGCCCTTTTTGGCCAACCAAGCAAGCTTGCAAAGGAAATCTGCACTACAATGAAGTCTCACTTCCCCCCGGTCAAAAGGGCCATCTGAAAAAAGTGTAAAATCCAGAAAGGCAGGACAGGCCATGGAGAACTGGGAGCCTTGTTATGCTGATGGGCGGGATGTAAATTGCCAACAGCCACTCGGGAGAAGTGTATGGTGTTTCCTGAAACATCTAAAAAACAAAGCAACAGAGCCTAGGGCACTTCCACTTATGGTTCTATAGCTTAGGGAAATGAAAATCAAAAAGACACAGCCACCCCAAAGTTTGGGACGGCTCTCTTTACAAGAACCTCGTTTACGGTACAAGTTCAATATCGCAGAAAGTGAGAAATGGACAAAGAAGTTGTGGTACTTACGTACAATGCAATATCACTCAGCAATGACATCTATGTCATCAGGACCGTAGCAGCATAATGAGTGCATTCAGGTATGATGATTCTAACTGAAATAAACCACACAGAAAAAGAAACATCATAAGATATCACTAATACACGGAATGTAAACTTGGCTACACAGGAACTGGATTACAAAACAGAACAGGGTCTCAAATTTAGAAAACCAACTTATGCTTGCTTAAGGGGAAAGGTGAGTTGGGGTGCTGCATAAAACCAGAGATTGAAATGAGCACAGTTAAAGTTCCTTAAGCCAAATATGGAATAGACAAGAGCTACTCCTTGCTCAACGAAATGGACTCAACACCCCATACTAAACGCCTAAGAATGTACCTGACTACTAAGTATCTTAAAACCTATGGATTGCTATGTCTCCGAAAGAGAATCAAGCGTGTGTACAGGGGCATAAACGCAGCAGTGATAGGATTGGAGAGGTTCGGTGAGCAAATGAAGACCCTTTGAAGTCATATTGCATGGTACCCATTCCACGGGTCTCAACTCTCCAGGTTTAAGGGATTCTTCCTTCAGCTAAAACATGCATGTGGAACCCAGAGTATGATCAACCGTGTGATCGGGAGACGTGTTAAAATATGTCTCCGTTCTCGTCCCCTGGTACTCGGGTTCAACATTCCACACGCCTTACTAAAACTCTCCCGACTTGGAGAGTCAGTGCCTTTAACCTCCTGTTTGGCCCAGTTTGCAATTTCTGTTGAAGATGAACAGGAATAGGGAGAACCAATGAGAGACTAGCTGGAGGTGTCTGGACGGGCAAATTTAACTCTCATTTCCCACCAAGAATAGGAATTACCCAAAGGCTCAGCGTGCGGTGCAGGAACCAGATTAGGGCGTGAAGCAATCCTGCAGTGTTGCGGCCAGCTCACAAGAAAGCGAATTGAAGAAAGGAACTCAGGGACACTGTAATTCACAAACCTGCAGAGTTATAAATGACAGTTATCGTCCAAAAATATACTGAAGTAAGGCTGCCAAGAGGACTTGAAAGCGGGGCAGAATTGCAGGAAACCGATTTCAGGAGGTAGACGGGAATTGCATTTAAAGCATAGGAAAAGAGGCAGAACGTCCACAATGATGCACTTGGCCAAAAAGGGCGTATGCGTTTTTTCCTGAATATATTCAGGAAAAAACGCATACGCCCTTTTTGGCCAACCAAGCAAGCTTGCAAAGGAAATCTGCACTACAATGAAGTCTCACTTCCCCCCGGTCAAAAGGGTCATCTGAAAAAAGTGTAAAATCCAGAAAGGCAGGACAGGCCATGGAGAACTGGGAGCCTTGTTATGCTGATGGGCGGGATGTAAATTGCCAACAGCCACTCGGGAGAAGTGTATGGTGTTTCCTGAAACATCTAAAGAACAAAGCCACAGAGCCTAGGGCACTTCCACTTATGGTCCTATAGCTTAGGGAAATGAAAATCAAAAAGACACAGCCACCCCAAAGTTTGGGACGGCTCTGTTTACAAGAACCTCGTTTACGGTACAAGTTCAATATTGCAGAAAGTGAAAAATGGATGAAGAAGTTGTGGTACTTACGTACAATGCAATATCACTCAGCAATGACATCTATGTCATCAGGCCCGTAGCAGCATAATGAGTGGATTCAGGTATGATGATTCTAACTGAAATAAGTCACACAGAAAAAGAAACATCATAAGATATCACTAATACACGGAATGTAAACTTGGCTACACAGGAACTGGATTACAAAACAGAACAGGGTCTCAAATTTAGAAAACCAACTTATGCTTGCTTAAGGGGAAAGGTGAGTTGGGGTGCTGCATAAAACCAGAGATTGAAATGAGCACAGTTAAAGTTCCTTAAGCCAAATATGGAATAGACAAGAGCTACTCCTTGCTCAACGAAATGGACTCAGCACCCCATACTAAACGCCTAAGAATGTACCTGACTACTAAGTATCTTAAAACCTATGGATTGCTATGTCTCCGAAAGAGAATCAAGAGTGTGTACAGGGGCATAAACGCAGCAGTGATAGGATTGGAGAGGTTCGGTGAGCAAATGAAGACCCTTTGAAGTCATATTGCATGGTACCCATTCCACGGGTCTCAACTCTCCAGGTTTAAGGGATTCTTCCTTCAGCTAAAACATGCATGTGGAACCCAGAATATGATCAACCGTGTGATCGGGAGACGTGTTCAAATATGTCTCCGTTCTCGTCCCCTGGTACTCGGGTGCAACATTCCAGACGCTTTACTAACACTCTCCCGACTTGGAGAGTCAGTGCCTTTAACCTCCTGTTTGGCCCAGTTTGCAATTTCTGCGGAAGATGAACAGGAATAGGGAGAACCAATGAGAGACTAGCTGGAGGTGTCTGGACGGGCAAATTTAACTCTCATTTCCCACCAGGAAGAGGAATTAACCAAAGGCTCAGCGTGCCGTGCCGGAACCAGATTAGGGCCTGAAGCAATCCTGCGGTGTTGCGGCCAGCTCACAGGAAAGCGAGTTGAAGAAAGGAGCTCAGGGGCACTGTAATTCACAAACCTGCAGAGTTATAAATGACAGCTATCGTCCAAAAATATACTGAAGTAAGGCTGCCAAGAGGACTTGAAAGCAGGGCAGAATTGCAGGAAACCGATTTCAGGAGGTAGATTGGAATTGCATTTAAAGCATAGAAAAAGAGGCAGAACGTCCACAATGATGCACTTGGCCAAAAAGGGCGTATGCGTTTTTTCCTGAATATATTCAGGAAAAAACGCATACGCCCTTTTTGGCCAACCAAGCAAGCTTGCAAAGGAAATCTGCACTACAATGAAGTCTCACTTCCCCCCGGTCAAAAGGGCCATCTGAAAAAAGTGTAAAATCCAGAAAGGCAGGACAGGCCATGGAGAACTGGGAGCCTTGTTATGCTGATGGGCGGGATGTAAATTGCCAACAGCCACTCGGGAGAAGTGTATGGTGTTTCCTGAAACATCTAAAAAACAAAGCAACAGAGCCTAGGGCACTTCCACTTATGGTTCTATAGCTTAGGGAAATGAAAATCAAAAAGACACAGCCACCCCAAAGTTTGGGACGGCTCTCTTTACAAGAACCTCGTTTACGGTACAAGTTCAATATCGCAGAAAGTGAGAAATGGACAAAGAAGTTGTGGTACTTACGTACAATGCAATATCACTCAGCAATGACATCTATGTCATCAGGACCGTAGCAGCATAATGAGTGCATTCAGGTATGATGATTCTAACTGAAATAAACCACACAGAAAAAGAAACATCATAAGATATCACTAATACACGGAATGTAAACTTGGCTACACAGGAACTGGATTACAAAACAGAACAGGGTCTCAAATTTAGAAAACCAACTTATGCTTGCTTAAGGGGAAAGGTGAGTTGGGGTGCTGCATAAAACCAGAGATTGAAATGAGCACAGTTAAAGTTCCTTAAGCCAAATATGGAATAGACAAGAGCTACTCCTTGCTCAACGAAATGGACTCAACACCCCATACTAAACGCCTAAGAATGTACCTGACTACTAAGTATCTTAAAACCTATGGATTGCTATGTCTCCGAAAGAGAATCAAGCGTGTGTACAGGGGCATAAACGCAGCAGTGATAGGATTGGAGAGGTTCGGTGAGCAAATGAAGACCCTTTGAAGTCATATTGCATGGTACCCATTCCACGGGTCTCAACTCTCCAGGTTTAAGGGATTCTTCCTTCAGCTAAAACATGCATGTGGAACCCAGAGTATGATCAACCGTGTGATCGGGAGACGTGTTAAAATATGTCTCCGTTCTCGTCCCCTGGTACTCGGGTGCAACATTCCACACGCCTTACTAAAACTCTCCCGACTTGGAGAGTAAGTGCCTTTAACCTCCTGTTTGGCCCAGTTTGCAATTTCTGCGGAAGATGAACAGGAATAGGGAGAACCAATGAGAGACTAGCTGGAGGTGTCTGGACGGGCAAATTTAACTCTCATTTCCCACCAGGAAGAGGAATTAACCAAAGGCTCAGCGTGCCGTGCCAGAACCAGATTAGGGCCTGAAGCAATCCTGCGGTGTTGCGGCCAGCTCACAAGAAAGCGAGTTGAAGAAAGGAGCTCAGGGACACTGTAATTCACAACCTGCAGAGTTATCAATGACAGCTATCGTCCAAAAATATACTGAAGTAAGGCTGCCAAGAGGACTTGAAAGCGGGGCAGAATTGCAGGAAACCGATTTCAGGAGGTAGACTGGAATTGCATTTAAAGCATAGGAAAAGAGGCAGAACGTCCACAATGATGCACTTGGCCAAAAAGGGCGTATGCGTTTTTTCCTGAATATATTCAGGAAAAAACGCATACACCCTTTTTGGCCAACCAAGCAAGCTTGCAAAGGAAATCTGCACTACAATGAAGTCTCACTTCCCCCCGGTCAAAAGGGTCATCTGAAAAAAGTGTAAAATCCAGAAAGGCAGGACAGGCCATGGAGAACTGGGAGCCTTGTTATGCTGATGGGCGGGATGTAAATTGCCAACAGCCACTCGGGAGAAGTGTATGGTGTTTCCTGAAACATCTAAAAAACAAAGCAACAGAGCCTAGGGCACTTCCACTTATGGTCCTATAGCTTAGGGAAATGAAAATCAAAAAGACACAGCCACCCCAAAGTTTGGGACGGCTCTGTTTACAAGAACCTCGTTTACGGTACAAGTTCAATATCGCAGAAAGTGAGAAATGGACAAAGAAGTTGTGGTACTTACGTACAATGCAATATCACTCAGCAATGACATCTATGTCATCAGGCCCGTAGCAGCATAATGAGTGGATTCAGGTATGATGATTCTAACTGAAATAAGTCACACAGAAAAAGAAACATCATAAGATATCACTAATACACGGAATGTAAACTTGGCTACACAGGAACTGGATTACAAAACAGAACAGGGTCTCAAATTTAGAAAACCAACTTATGCTTGCTTAAGGGGAAAGGTGAGTTGGGGTGCTGCATAAAACCAGAGATTGAAATGAGCACAGTTAAAGTTTCTTAAGCCAAATATGGAATAGACAAGAGCTACTCCTTGCTCAACGAAATGGACTCAGCACCCCATACTAAACGCCTAAGAATGTACCTGACTACTAAGTATCTTAAAACCTATGGATTGCTATGTCTCCGAAAGAGAATCAATAGTGTGTACAGGGGCATAAACGCAGCAGTGATAGGATTGGAGAGGTTCGGTGAGCAAATGAAGACCCTTTGAAGTCATATTGCATGGTACCCATTCCACGGGTCTCAACTCTCCAGGTTTAAGGGATTCTTCCTTCAGCTAAAACATGCATGTGGAACCCAGAATATGATCAACCGTGTGATCGGGAGACGTGTTCAAATATGTCTCCGTTCTCGTCCCCTGGTACTCGGGTGCAACATTCCAGACGCTTTACTAACACTCTCCCGACTTGGAGAGTCAGTGCCTTTAACCTCCTGTTTGGCCCAGTTTGCAATTTCTGCGGAAGATGAACAGGAATAGGGAGAACCAATGAGAGACTAGCTGGAGGTGTCTGGACGGGCAAATTTAACTCTCATTTCCCACCAGGAAGAGGAATTAACCAAAGGCTCAGCGTGCCGTGCCGGAACAAGATTAGGGCCTGAAGCAATCCTGCGGTGTTGCGGCCAGCTCACAGGAAAGCGAGTTGAAGAAAGGAGCTCAGGGGCACTGTAATTCACAAACCTGCAGAGTTATAAATGACAGCTATCGTCCAAAAATATACTGAAGTAAGGCTGCCAAGAGGACTTGAAAGCAGGGCAGAATTGCAGGAAACCGATTTCAGGAGGTAGATTGGAATTGCATTTAAAGCATAGAAAAAGAGGCAGAACGTCCACAATGATGCACTTGGCCAAAAAGGGCGTATGCGTTTTTTCCTGAATATATTCAGGAAAAAACGCATACGCCCTTTTTGGCCAACCAAGCAAGCTTGCAAAGGAAATCTGCACTACAATGAAGTCTCACTTCCCCCCGGTCAAAAGGGCCATCTGAAAAAAGTGTAAAATCCAGAAAGGCAGGACAGGCCATGGAGAACTGGGAGCCTTGTTATGCTGATGGGCGGGATGTAAATTGCCAACAGCCACTCGGGAGAAGTGTATGGTGTTTCCTGAAACATCTAAAAAACAAAGCAACAGAGCCTAGGGCACTTCCACTTATGGTCCTATAGCTTAGGGAAATGAAAATCAAAAAGACACAGCCACCCCAAAGTTTGGGACGGCTCTGTTTACAAGAACCTCGTTTACGGTACAAGTTCAATATCGCAGAAAGTGAGAAATGGACAAAGAAGTTGTGGTACTTACGTACAATGCAATGTCACTCAGCAATGACATCTATGTCATCAGGCCCGTAGCAGCATAATGAGTGGATTCAGGTATGATGATTCTAACTGAAATAAGTCACACAGAAAAAGAAACATCATAAGATATCGCTAATACACGGAATGTAAACTTGGCTACACAGGAACTGGATTACAAAACAGAACAGGGTCTCAAATTTAGAAAACCAACTTATGCTTGCTTAAGGGGAAAGGTGAGTTGGGGTGCTGCATAAAACCAGAGATTGACATGAGCACAGATAAAGCTCCTTAAGCCAAATATGGAATAGACAAGAGCTACTCCTTGCTCAACGAAATGGACTCAACACCCCATATGAAACGCCTAAGAATGTACCTGACTAGTAAGTATCTGAAAACGTATGGATTGCTATGTCTCCGAAAGAGAATCAAGCGTGTGTACAGGGGCATAAACGCAGCAGTGATAGGATTGGAGAGGTTCGGTGAGCAAATGAAGACCCTTTGAAGTCATATTGCATGGTACCCATTCCACGGGTCTCAACTCTCCAGGTTTAAGGGATTCTTCCTTCAGCTAAAACATGCATGTGGAACCCAGAGTATGATCAACCGTGTGATCGGGAGACGTCTTCAAATATGTCTCCGTTCTCGTCCCCTGGTACTCGGGTGCAACATTCCAGACGCTTTACTAACACTCTCCCGACTTGGAGAGTCAGTGCCTTTAACCTCCTGTTTGGCCCAGTTTGCAATTTCTGCGGAAGATGAACAGGAATAGGGAGAACCAATGAGAGACTAGCTGGAGGTGTCTGGACGGGCAAATTTAACTCTCATTTCCCACCAGGAAGAGGAATTAACCAAAGGCTCAGCGTGCCGTGCCGGAACAAGATTAGGGCCTGAAGCAATCCTGCGGTGTTGCGGCCAGCTCACAGGAAAGCGAGTTGAAGAAAGGAGCTCAGGGGCACTGTAATTCACAAACCTGCAGAGTTATAAATGACAGCTATCGTCCAAAAATATACTGAAGTAAGGCTGCCAAGAGGACTTGAAAGCAGGGCAGAATTGCAGGAAACCGATTTCAGGAGGTAGATTGGAATTGCATTTAAAGCATAGAAAAAGAGGCAGAACGTCCACAATGATGCACTTGGCCAAAAAGGGCGTATACGTTTTTTCCTGAATATATTCAGGAAAAAACGCATACGCCCTTTTTGGCCAACCAAGCAAGCTTGCAAAGGAAATCTGCACTACAATGAAGTCTCACTTCCCCCCGGTCAAAAGGGCCATCTGAAAAAAGTGTAAAATCCAGAAAGGCAGGACAGGCCATGGAGAACTGGGAGCCTTGTTATGCTGATGGGCGGGATGTAAATTGCCAACAGCCACTCGGGAGAAGTGTATGGTGTTTCCTGAAACATCTAAAAAACAAAGCAACAGAGCCTAGGGCACTTCCACTTATGGTTCTATAGCTTAGGGAAATGAAAATCAAAAAGACACAGCCACCCCAAAGTTTGGGACGGCTCTCTTTACAAGAACCTCGTTTACGGTACAAGTTCAATATCGCAGAAAGTGAGAAATGGACAAAGAAGTTGTGGTACTTACGTACAATGCAATATCACTCAGCAATGACATCTATGTCATCAGGACCGTAGCAGCATAATGAGTGCATTCAGGTATGATGATTCTAACTGAAATAAACCACACAGAAAAAGAAACATCATAAGATATCACTAATACACGGAATGTAAACTTGGCTACACAGGAACTGGATTACAAAACAGAACAGGGTCTCAAATTTAGAAAACCAACTTATGCTTGCTTAAGGGGAAAGGTGAGTTGGGGTGCTGCATAAAACCAGAGATTGAAATGAGCACAGTTAAAGTTCCTTAAGCCAAATATGGAATAGACAAGAGCTACTCCTTGCTCAACGAAATGGACTCAACACCCCATACTAAACGCCTAACAATGTACCTGACTACTAAGTATCTTAAAACCTATGGATTGCTATGTCTCCGAAAGAGAATCAAGCATGTGTACAGGGGCATAAACGCAGCAGTGATAGGATTGGAGAGGTTCGGTGAGCAAATGAAGACCCTTTGAAGTCATATTGCATGGTACCCATTCCACGGGTCTCAACTCTCCAGGTTTAAGGGATTCTTCCTTCAGCTAAAACATGCATGTGGAACCCAGAGTATGATCAACCGTGTGATCGGGAGACGTCTTGAAATATGTCTCCGTTCTCGTCCCCTGGTACTCGGGTGCAACATTCCAGACGCTTTACTAACACTCTCCCGACTTGGAGAGTCAGTGCCTTTAACCTCCTGTTTGGCCCAGTTTGCAATTTCTGCGGAAGATGAACAGGAATAGGGAGAACCAATGAGAGACTAGCTGGAGGTGTCTGGACGGGCAAATTTAACTCTCATTTCCCACCAGGAAGAGGAATTAACCAAAGGCTCAGCGTGCCGTGCCAGAACCAGATTAGGGCCTGAAGCAATCCTGCGGTGTTGCGGCCAGCTCACAAGAAAGCGAGTTGAAGAAAGGAGCTCAGGGACACTGTAATTCACAACCTGCAGAGTTATCAATGACAGCTATCGTCCAAAAATACACTGAAGTAAGGCTGCCAAGAGGACTTGAAAGCGGGGCAGAATTGCAGGAAACCGATTTCAGGAGGTAGACTGGAATTGCATTTAAAGCATAGGAAAAGAGGCAGAACGTCCACAATGATGCACTTGGCCAAAAAGGGCGTATGTGTTTTTTCCTGAATATATTCAGGAAAAAACGCATACACACTTTTTGGCCAACCAAGCAAGCTTGCAAAGGAAATCTGCACTACAATGAAGTCTCACTTCCCCCCGGTCAAAAGGGTCATCTGAAAAAAGTGTAAAATCCAGAAAGGCAGGACAGGCCATGGAGAACTGGGAGCCTTGTTATGCTGATGGGCGGGATGTAAATTGCCAACAGCCACTCGGGAGAAGTGTATGGTGTTTCCTGAAACATCTAAAAAACAAAGCAACAGAGCCTAGGGAACTTCCACTTATGGTCCTATAGCTTAGGGAAATGAAAATCAAAAAGACACAGCCACCCCAAAGTTTGGGACGGCTCTGTTTACAAGAACCTCGTTTACGGTACAAGTTCAATATCGCAGAAAGTGAGAAATGGACAAAGAAGTTGTGGTACTTACGTACAATGCAATATCACTCAGCAATGACATCTATGTCATCAGGCCCGTAGCAGCATAATGAGTGGATTCAGGTATGATGATTCTAACTGAAATAAGTCACACAGAAAAAGAAACATCATAAGATATCACTAATACACGGAATGTAAACTTGGCTACACAGGAACTGGATTACAAAACAGAACAGGGTCTCAAATTTAGAAAACCAACTTATGCTTGCTTAAGGGGAAAGGTGAGTTGGGGTGCTGCATAAAACCAGAGATTGAAATGAGCACAGTTAAAGTTCCTTAAGCCAAATATGGAATAGACAAGAGCTACTCCTTGCTCAACGAAATGGACTCAACACCCCATACTAAACGCCTAAGAATGTACCTGACTACTAAGTATCTTAAAACCTATGGATTGCTATGTCTCCGAAAGAGAATCAAGCCTGTGTACAGGGGCATAAACGCAGCAGTGATAGGATTGGAGAGGTTCGGTGAGCAAATGAAGACCCTTTGAAGTCATATTGCATGGTACCCATTCCACGGGTCTCAACTCTCCAGGTTTAAGGGATTCTTCCTTCAGCTAAAACATGCATGTGGAACCCAGAGTATGATCAACCGTGTGATCGGGAGACGTGTTAAAATATGTCTCCGTTCTCGTCCCCTGGTACTCGGGTGCAACATTCCACACGCTTTACTAAAACTCTCCCAACTTGGAGAGTCAGTGCCTTTAACCTCCTGTTTGGCCCAGTTTGCAATTTCTGTTGAAGATGAACAGGAATAGGGAGAACCAATGAGAGACTAGCTGGAGGTGTCTGGACGGGCAAATTTAACTCTCATTTCCCACCAGGAAGAGGAATTACCCAAAGGCTCAGCGTGCGGTGCAGGAACCAGATTAGGGCGTGAAGCAATCCTGCAGTGTTGCGGCCAGCTCACAAGAAAGCGAATTGAAGAAAGGAACTCAGGGACACTGTAATTCACAAACCTGCAGAGTTATAAATGAGTTATCGTCCAAAAATATACTGAAGTAAGGCTGCCAAGAGGACTTGAAAGCGGGGCAGAATTGCAGGAAACCGATTTCAGGAGGTAGACGGGAATTGCATTTAAAGCATAGGAAAAGAGGCAGAACGTCCACAATGATGCACTTGGCCAAAAAGGGCGTATGCGTTTTTTCCTGAATATATTCAGGAAAAAACGCATACGCCCTTTTTGGCCAACCAAGCAAGCTTGCAAAGGAAATCTGCACTACAATGAAGTCTCACTTCCCCCCGGTCAAAAGGGCCATCTGAAAAAAGTGTAAAATCCAGAAAGGCAGGACAGGCCATGGAGAACTGGGAGCCTTGTTATGCTGATGGGCGGGATGTAAATTGCCAACAGCCACTCGGGAGAAGTGTATGGTGTTTCCTGAAACATCTAAAAAACAAAGCAACAGAGCCTAGGGCACTTCCACTTATGGTCCTATAGCTTAGGGAAATGAAAATCAAAAAGACACAGCCACCCCAAAGTTTGGGACGGCTCTGTTTACAAGAACCTCGTTTACGGTACAAGTTCAATATCGCAGAAAGTGAGAAATGGAGAAAGAAGTTGTGGTACTTACGTACAATGCAATATCACTCAGCAATGACATCTATGTCATCAGGCCCGTAGCAGCATAATGAGTGGATTCAGGTATGATGATTCTAACTGAAATAAGTCACACAGAAAAAGAAACATCATAAGATATCGCTAATACACGGAATGTAAACTTGGCTACACAGGAACTGGATTACAAAACAGAACAGGGTCTCAAATTTAGAAAACCAACTTATGCTTGCTTAAGGGGAAAGGTGAGTTGGGGTGCTGCATAAAACCAGAGATTGACATGAGCACAGATAAAGCTCCTTAAGCCAAATATGGAATAGACAAGAGCTACTCCTTGCTCAACGAAATGGACTCAACACCCCATATGAAACGCCTAAGAATGTACCTGACTAGTAAGTATCTGAAAACGTATGGATTGCTATGTCTCCGAAAGAGAATCAAGCGTGTGTACAGGGGCATAAACGCAGCAGTGATAGGATTGGAGAGGTTCGGTGAGCAAATGAAGACCCTTTGAAGTCATATTGCATGGTACCCATTCCACGGGTCTCAACTCTCCAGGTTTAAGGGATTCTTCCTTCAGCTAAAACATGCATGTGGAACCCAGAGTATGATCAACCGTGTGATCGGGAGACGTGTTCAAATATGTCTCCGTTCTCGTCCCCTGGTACTCGGGTGCAACATTCCAGACGCTTTACTAACACTCTCCCGACTTGGAGAGTCAGTGCCTTTAACCTCCTGTTTGTCCCAGTTTGCAATTTCTGCGGAAGATGAACAGGAATAGGGAGAACCAATGAGAGACTAGCTGGAGGTGTCTGGACGGGCAAATTTAACTCTCATTTCCCACCAGGAAGAGGAATTAACCAAAGGCTCAGCGTGCCGTGCCAGAACCAGATTAGGGCCTGAAGCAATCCTGCGGTGTTGCGGCCAGCTCACAAGAAAGCGAGTTGAAGAAAGGAGCTCAGGGACACTGTAATTCACAACCTGCAGAGTTATCAATGACAGCTATCGTCCAAAAATATACTGAAGTAAGGCTGCCAAGAGGACTTGAAAGCGGGGCAGAATTGCAGGAAACCGATTTCAGGAGGTAGACGGGAATTGCATTTAAAGCATAGGAAAAGAGGCAGAACGTCCACAATGATGCACTTGGCCAAAAAGGGCGTATGCGTTTTTTCCTGAATATATTCAGGAAAAAACGCATACGCCCTTTTTGGCCAACCAAGCAAGCTTGCAAAGGAAATCTGCACTACAATGAAGTCTCACTTCCCCCCGGTCAAAAGGGCCATCTGAAAAAAGTGTAAAATCCAGAAAGGCAGGACAGGCCATGGAGAACTGGGAGCCTTGTTATGCTGATGGGCGGGATGTAAATTGCCAACAGCCACTCGGGAGAAGTGTATGGTGTTTCCTGAAACATCTAAAAAACAAAGCAACAGAGCCTAGGGCACTTCCACTTATGGTCCTATAGCTTAGGGAAATGAAAATCAAAAAGACACAGCCACCCCAAAGTTTGGGACGGCTCTGTTTACAAGAACCTCGTTTACGGTACAAGTTCAATATCGCAGAAAGTGAGAAATGGACAAAGAAGTTGTGGTACTTACGTACAATGCAATATCACTCAGCAATGACATCTATGTCATCAGGCCCGTAGCAGCATAATGAGTGGATTCAGGTATGATGATTCTAACTGAAATAAGTCACACAGAAAAAGAAACATCATAAGATATCACTAATACACGGAATGTAAACTTGGCTACACAGGAACTGGATTACAAAACAGAACAGGGTCTCAAATTTAGAAAACCAACTTATGCTTGCTTAAGGGGAAAGGTGAGTTGGGGTGCTGCATAAAACCAGAGATTGAAATGAGCACAGTTAAAGTTTCTTAAGCCAAATATGGAATAGACAAGAGCTACTCCTTGCTCAACGAAATGGACTCAGCACCCCATACTAAACGCCTAAGAATGTACCTGACTAGTAAGTATCTGAAAACGTATGGATTGCTATGTCTCCGAAAGAGAATCAAGCCTGTGTACAGGGGCATAAACGCAGCAGTGATAGGATTGGAGAGGTTCGGTGAGCAAATGAAGACCCTTTGAAGTCATATTGCATGGTACCCATTCCACGGGTCTCAACTCTCCAGGTTTAAGGGATTCTTCCTTCAGCTAAAACATGCATGTGGAACCCAGAGTATGATCAACCGTGTGATCGGGAGACGTGTTAAAATATGTCTCCGTTCTCGTCCCCTGGTACTCGGGTTCAACATTCCACACGCTTTACTAAAACTCTCCCGACTTGGAGAGTCAGTGCCTTTAACCTCCTGTTTGGCCCAGTTTGCAATTTCTGTTGAAGATGAACAGGAATAGGGAGAACCAATGAGAGACTAGCTGGAGGTGTCTGGACGGGCAAATTTAACTCTCATTTCCCACCAGGAAGAGGAATTACCCAAAGGCTCAGCGTGCGGTGCAGGAACCAGATTAGGGCGTGAAGCAATCCTGCAGTGTTGCGGCCAGCTCACAAGAAAGCGAATTGAAGAAAGGAACTCAGGGACACTGTAATTCACAAACCTGCAGAGTTATAAATGACAGTTATCGTCCAAAAATATACTGAAGTAAGGCTGCCAAGAGGACTTGAAAGCGGGGCAGAATTGCAGGAAACCGATTTCAGGAGGTAGACGGGAATTGCATTTAAAGCATAGGAAAAGAGGCAGAACGTCCACAATGATGCACTTGGCCAAAAAGGGCGTATGCGTTTTTTCCTGAATATATTCAGGAAAAAACGCATACGCCCTTTTTGGCCAACCAAGCAAGCTTGCAAAGGAAATCTGCACTACAATGAAGTCTCACTTCCCCCCGGTCAAAAGGGCCATCTGAAAATAGTGTAAAATCCAGAAAGGCAGGACAGGCCATGGAGAACTGGGAGCCTTGTTATGCTGATGGGCGGGATGTAAATTGCCAACAGCCACTCGGGAGAAGTGTATGGTGTTTCCTGAAACATCTAAAAAACAAAGCAACAGAGCCTAGGGCACTTCCACTTATGGTCCTATAGCTTAGGGAAATGAAAATCAAAAAGACACAGCCACCCCAAAGTTTGGGACGGCTCTGTTTACAAGAACCTCGTTTACGGTACAAGTTCAATATCGCAGAAAGTGAGAAATGGACAAAGAAGTTGTGGTACTTATGTACAATGCAATATCACTCAGCAATGACATCTATGTCATCAGGCCCGTAGCAGCATAATGAGTGGATTCAGGTATGATGATTCTAACTGAAATAAGTCACACAGAAAAAGAAACATCATAAGATATCACTAATACACGGAATGTAAACTTGGCTACACAGGAACTGGATTACAAAACAGAACAGGGTCTCAAATTTAGAAAACCAACTTATGCTTGCTTAAGGGGAAAGGTGAGTTGGGGTGCTGCATAAAACCAGAGATTGAAATGAGCACAGTTAAAGTTTCTTAAGCCAAATATGGAATAGACAAGAGCTACTCCTTGCTCAACGAAATGGACTCAGCACCCCATACTAAACGCCTAAGAATGTACCTGACTACTAAGTATCTTAAAACCTATGGATTGCTATGTCTCCGAAAGAGAATCAAGAGTGTGTACAGGGGCATAAACGCAGCAGTGATAGGATTGGAGAGGTTCGGTGAGCAAATGAAGACCCTTTGAAGTCATATTGCATGGTACCCATTCCACGGGTCTCAACTCTCCAGGTTTAAGGGATTCTTCCTTCAGCTAAAACATGCATGTGGAACCCAGAATATGATCAACCGTGTGATCGGGAGACGTGTTCAAATATGTCTCCGTTCTCGTCCCCTGGTACTCGGGTGCAACATTCCAGACGCTTTACTAACACTCTCCCGACTTGGAGAGTCAGTGCCTTTAACCTCCTGTTTGGCCCAGTTTGCAATTTCTGCGGAAGATGAACAGGAATAGGGAGAACCAATGAGAGACTAGCTGGAGGTGTCTGGACGGGCAAATTTAACTCTCATTTCCCACCAGGAAGAGGAATTAACCAAAGGCTCAGCGTGCCGTGCCGGAACCAGATTAGGGCCTGAAGCAATCCTGCGGTGTTGCGGCCAGCTCACAGGAAAGCGACTTGAAGAAAGGAGCTCAGGGGCACTGTAATTCACAAACCTGCAGAGTTATAAATGACAGCTATCGTCCAAAAATATACTGAAGTAAGGCTGCCAAGAGGACTTGAAAGCAGGGCAGAATTGCAGGAAACCGATTTCAGGAGGTAGATTGGAATTGCATTTAAAGCATAGAAAAAGAGGCAGAACGTCCACAATGATGCACTTGGCCAAAAAGGGCGTATGCGTTTTTTCCTGAATATATTCAGGAAAAAACGCATACGCCCTTTTTGGCCAACCAAGCAAGCTTGCAAAGGAAATCTGCACTACAATGAAGTCTCACTTCCCCCCGGTCAAAAGGGCCATCTGAAAAAAGTGTAAAATCCAGAAAGGCAGGACAGGCCATGGAGAACTGGGAGCCTTGTTATGCTGATGGGCGGGATGTAAATTGCCAACAGCCACTCGGGAGAAGTGTATGGTGTTTCCTGAAACATCTAAAAAACAAAGCAACAGAGCCTAGGGCACTTCCACTTATGGTTCTATAGCTTAGGGAAATGAAAATCAAAAAGACACAGCCACCCCAAAGTTTGGGATGGCTCTCTTTACAAGAACCTCGTTTACGGTACAAGTTCAATATCGCAGAAAGTGAGAAATGGACAAAGAAGTTGTGGTACTTACGTACAATGCAATATCACTCAGCAATGACATCTATGTCATCAGGACCGTAGCAGCATAATGAGTGCATTCAGGTATGATGATTCTAACTGAAATAAACCACACAGAAAAAGAAACATCATAAGATATCACTAATACACGGAATGTAAACTTGGCTACACAGGAACTGGATTACAAAACAGAACAGGGTCTCAAATTTAGAAAACCAACTTATGCTTGCTTAAGGGGAAAGGTGAGTTGGGGTGCTGCATAAAACCAGAGATTGAAATGAGCACAGTTAAAGTTCCTTAAGCCAAATATGGAATAGACAAGAGCTACTCCTTGCTCAACGAAATGGACTCAACACCCCATACTAAACGCCTAAGAATGTACCTGACTACTAAGTATCTTAAAACCTATGGATTGCTATGTCTCCGAAAGAGAATCAAGCGTGTGTACAGGGGCATAAACGCAGCAGTGATAGGATTGGAGAGGTTCGGTGAGCAAATGAAGACCCTTTGAAGTCATATTGCATGGTACCCATTCCACGGGTCTCAACTCTCCAGGTTTAAGGGATTCTTCCTTCAGCTAAAACATGCATGTGGAACCCAGAGTATGATCAACCGTGTGATCGGGAGACGTCTTCAAATATGTCTCCGTTCTCGTCCCCTGGTACTCGGGTGCAACATTCCAGACGCTTTACTAACACTCTCCCGACTTGGAGAGTCAGTGCCTTTAACCTCCTGTTTGGCCCAGTTTGCAATTTCTGCGGAAGATGAACAGGAATAGGGAGAACCAATGAGAGACTAGCTGGAGGTGTCTGGACGGGCAAATTTAACTCTCATTTCCCACCAGGAAGAGGAATTAACCAAAGGCTCAGCGTGCCGTGCCAGAACCAGATTAGGGCCTGAAGCAATCCTGCGGTGTTGCGGCCAGCTCACAAGAAAGCGAGTTGAAGAAAGGAGCTCAGGGACACTGTAATTCACAACCTGCAGAGTTATCAATGACAGCTATCGTCCAAAAATACACTGAAGTAAGGCTGCCAAGAGGACTTGAAAGCGGGGCAGAATTGCAGGAAACCGATTTCAGGAGGTAGACTGGAATTGCATTTAAAGCATAGGAAAAGAGGCAGAACGTCCACAATGATGCACTTGGCCAAAAAGGGCGTATGCGTTTTTTCCTGAATATATTCAGGAAAAAACGCATACACCCTTTTTGGCCAACCAAGCAAGCTTGCAAAGGAAATCTGCACTACAATGAAGTCTCACTTCCCCCCGGTCAAAAGGGTCATCTGAAAAAAGTGTAAAATCCAGAAAGGCAGGACAGGCCATGGAGAACTGGGAGCCTTGTTATGCTGATGGGCGGGATGTAAATTGCCAACAGCCACTCGGGAGAAGTGTATGGTGTTTCCTGAAACATCTAAAAAACAAAGCAACAGAGCCTAGGGCACTTCCACTTATGGTCCTATAGCTTAGGGAAATGAAAATCAAAAAGACACAGCCACCCCAAAGTTTGGGACGGCTCTGTTTACAAGAACCTCGTTTACGGTACAAGTTCAATATCGCAGAAAGTGAGAAATGGACAAAGAAGTTGTGGTACTTACGTACAATGCAATATCACTCAGCAATGACATCTATGTCATCAGGCCCGTAGCAGCATAATGAGTGGATTCAGGTATGATGATTCTAACTGAAATAAGTCACACAGAAAAAGAAACATCATAAGATATCACTAATACACGGAATGTAAACTTGGCTACACAGGAAGTGGATTACAAAACAGAACAGGGTCTCAAATTTAGAAAACCAACTTATGCTTGCTTAAGGGGAAAGGTGAGTTGGGGTGCTGCATAAAACCAGAGATTGAAATGAGCACAGTTAAAGTTTCTTAAGCCAAATATGGAATAGACAAGAGCTACTCCTTGCTCAACGAAATGGACTCAGCACCCCATACTAAACGCCTAAGAATGTACCTGACTACTAAGTATCTTAAAACCTATGGATTGCTATGTCTCCGAAAGAGAATCAAGAGTGTGTACAGGGGCATAAACGCAGCAGTGATAGGATTGGAGAGGTTCGGTGAGCAAATGAAGACCCTTTGAAGTCATATTGCATGGTACCCATTCCACGGGTCTCAACTCTCCAGGTTTAAGGGATTCTTCCTTCAGCTAAAACATGCATGTGGAACCCAGAATATGATCAACCGTGTGATCGGGAGACGTGTTCAAATATGTCTCCGTTCTCGTCCCCTGGTACTCGGGTGCAACATTCCAGACGCTTTACTAACACTCTCCCGACTTGGAGAGTCAGTGCCTTTAACCTCCTGTTTGGCCCAGTTTGCAATTTCTGCGGAAGATGAACAGGAATAGGGAGAACCAATGAGAGACTAGCTGGAGGTGTCTGGACGGGCAAATTTAACTCTCATTTCCCACCAGGAAGAGGAATTAACCAAAGGCTCAGCGTGCCGTGCCGGAACCAGATTAGGGCCTGAAGCAATCCTGCGGTGTTGCGGCCAGCTCACAGGAAAGCGAGTTGAAGAAAGGAGCTCAGGGGCACTGTAATTCACAAACCTGCAGAGTTATAAATGACAGCTATCGTCCAAAAATATACTGAAGTAAGGCTGCCAAGAGGACTTGAAAGCAGGGCAGAATTGCAGGAAACCGATTTCAGGAGGTAGATTGGAATTGCATTTAAAGCATAGAAAAAGAGGCAGAACGTCCACAATGATGCACTTGGCCAAAAAGGGCGTATGCGTTTTTTCCTGAATATATTCAGGAAAAAACGCATACGCCCTTTTTGGCCAACCAAGCAAGCTTGCAAAGGAAATCTGCACTACAATGAAGTCTCACTTCCCCCCGGTCAAAAGGGCCATCTGAAAAAAGTGTAAAATCCAGAAAGGCAGGACAGGCCATGGAGAACTGGGAGCCTTGTTATGCTGATGGGCGGGATGTAAATTGCCAACAGCCACTCGGGAGAAGTGTATGGTGTTTCCTGAAACATCTAAAAAACAAAGCAACAGAGCCTAGGGCACTTCCACTTATGGTCCTATATCTTAGGGAAATGAAAATCAAAAAGACACAGCCACCCCAAAGTTTGGGACGGCTCTGTTTACAAGAACCTCGTTTACGGTACAAGTTCAATATCGCAGAAAGTGAGAAATGGACAAAGAAGTTGTGGTACTTACGTACAATGCAATATCACTCAGCAATGACATCTATGTCATCAGGCCCGTAGCAGCATAATGAGTGGATTCAGGTATGATGATTCTAACTGAAATAAGTCACACAGAAAAAGAAACATCATAAGATATCACTAATACACGGAATGTAAACTTGGCTACACAGGAACTGGATTACAAAACAGAACAGGGTCTCAAATTTAGAAAACCAACTTATGCTTGCTTAAGGGGAAAGGTGAGTTGGGGTGCTGCATAAAACCAGAGATTGAAATGAGCACAGTTAAAGTTTCTTAAGCCAAATATGGAATAGACAAGAGCTACTCCTTGCTCAACGAAATGGACTCAGCACCCCATACTAAACGCCTAAGAATGTACCTGACTACTAAGTATCTTAAAACCTATGGATTGCTATGTCTCCGAAAGAGAATCAAGAGTGTGTACAGGGGCATAAACGCAGCAGTGATAGGATTGGAGAGGTTCGGTGAGCAAATGAAGACCCTTTGAAGTCATATTGCATGGTACCCATTCCACGGGTCTCAACTCTCCAGGTTTAAGGGATTCTTCCTTCAGCTAAAACATGCATGTGGAACCCAGAATATGATCAACCGTGTGATCGGGAGACGTGTTCAAATATGTCTCCGTTCTCGTCCCCTGGTACTCGGGTGCAACATTCCAGACGCTTTACTAACACTCTCCCGACTTGGAGAGTCAGTGCCTTTAACCTCCTGTTTGGCCCAGTTTGCAATTTCTGCGGAAGATGAACAGGAATAGGGAGAACCAATGAGAGACTAGCTGGAGGTGTCTGGACGGGCAAATTTAACTCTCATTTCCCACCAGGAAGAGGAATTAACCAAAGGCTCAGCGTGCCGTGCCGGAACCATATTAGGGCCTGAAGCAATCCTGCGGTGTTGCGGCCAGCTCACAGGTAAGCGAGTTGAAGAAAGGAGCTCAGGGGCACTGTAATTCACAAACCTGCAGTGTTATAAATGACAGCTATCGTCCAAAAATATACTGAAGTAAGGCTGCCAAGAGGACTTGAAAGCAGGGCAGAATTGCAGGAAACCGATTTCAGGAGGTAGATTGGAATTGCATTTAAAGCATAGAAAAAGAGGCAGAACGTCCACAATGATGCACTTGGCCAAAAAGGGCGTATGCGTTTTTTCCTGAATATATTCAGGAAAAAACGCATACGCCCTTTTTGGCCAACCAAGCAAGCTTGCAAAGGAAATCTGCACTACAATGAAGTCTCACTTCCCCCCGGTCAAAAGGGCCATCTGAAAAAAGTGTAAAATCCAGAAAGGCAGGACAGGCCATGGAGAACTGGGAGCCTTGTTATGCTGATGGGCGGGATGTAAATTGCCAACAGCCACTCGGGAGAAGTGTATGGTGTTTCCTGAAACATCTAAAAAACAAAGCAACAGAGCCTAGGGCACTTCCACTTATGGTTCTATAGCTTAGGGAAATGAAAATCAAAAAGACACAGCCACCCCAAAGTTTGGGACGGCTCTCTTTACAAGAACCTCGTTTACGGTACAAGTTCAATATCGCAGAAAGTGAGAAATGGACAAAGAAGTTGTGGTACTTACGTACAATGCAATATCACTCAGCAATGACATCTATGTCATCAGGACCGTAGCAGCATAATGAGTGCATTCAGGTATGATGATTCTAACTGAAATAAACCACACAGAAAAAGAAACATCATAAGATATCACTAATACACGGAATGTAAACTTGGCTACACAGGAACTGGATTACAAAACAGAACAGGGTCTCAAATTTAGAAAACCAACTTATGCTTGCTTAAGGGGAAAGGTGAGTTGGGGTGCTGCATAAAACCAGAGATTGAAATGAGCACAGTTAAAGTTCCTTAAGCCAAATATGGAATAGACAAGAGCTACTCCTTAATCAACGAAATGGACTCAACACCCCATACTAAACGCCTAAGAATGTACCTGACTACTAAGTATCTTAAAACCTATGGATTGCTATGTCTCCGAAAGAGAATCAAGCGTGTGTACAGGGGCATAAACGCAGCAGTGATAGGATTGGAGAGGTTCGGTGAGCAAATGAAGACCCTTTGAAGTCATATTGCATGGTACCCATTCCACGGGTCTCAACTCTCCAGGTTTAAGGGATTCTTCCTTCAGCTAAAACATGCATGTGGAACCCAGAGTATGATCAACCGTGTGATCGGGAGACGTCTTCAAATATGTCTCCGTTCTCGTCCCCTGGTACTCGGGTGCAACATTCCAGACGCTTTACTAACACTCTCCCGACTTGGAGAGTCAGTGCCTTTAACCTCCTGTTTGGCCCAGTTTGCAATTTCTGCGGAAGATGAACAGGAATAGGGAGAACCAATGAGAGACTAGCTGGAGGTGTCTGGACGGGCAAATTTAACTCTCATTTCCCACCAGGAAGAGGAATTAACCAAAGGCTCAGCGTGCCGTGCCGGAACCATATTAGGGCCTGAAGCAATCCTGCGGTGTTGCGGTCAGCTCACAGGAAAGCGAGTTGAAGAAAGGAGCTCAGGGGCACTGTAATTCACAAACCTGCAGAGTTATAAATGACAGCTATCGTCCAAAAATATACTGAAGTAAGGCTGCCAAGAGGACTTGAAAGCAGGGCAGAATTGCAGGAAACCGATTTCAGGAGGTAGATTGGAATTGCATTTAAAGCATAGAAAAAGAGGCAGAACGTCCACAATGATGCACTTGGCCAAAAAGGGTGTATGCGTTTTTTCCTGAATATATTCAGGAAAAAACGCATACGCCCTTTTTGGCCAACCAAGCAAGCTTGCAAAGGAAATCTGCACTACAATGAAGTCTCACTTCCCCCTGGTCAAAAGGGCCATCTGAAAAAAGTGTAAAATCCAGAAAGGCAGGACAGGCCATGGAGAACTGGGAGCCTTGTTATGCTGATGGGCGGGATGTAAATTGCCAACAGCCACTCGGGAGAAGTGTATGGTGTTTCCTGAAACATCTAAAAAACAAAGCAACAGAGCCTAGGGCACTTCCACTTATGGTTCTATAGCTTAGGGAAATGAAAATCAAAAAGACACAGCCACCCCAAAGTTTGGGACGGCTCTCTTTACAAGAACCTTGTTTACGGTACAAGTTCAATATCGCAGAAAGTGAGAAATGGACAAAGAAGTTGTGGTACTTACGTACAATGCAATATCACTCAGCAATGACATCTATGTCATCAGGCCCGTAGCAGCATAATGAGTGGATTCAGGTATGATGATTCTAACTGAAATAAGTCACACAGAAAAAGAAACATCATAAGATATCACTAATACACGGAATGTAAACTTGGCTACACAGGAACTGGATTACAAAACAGAACAGGGTCTCAAATTTAGAAAACCAACTTATGCTTGCTTAAGGGGAAAGGTGAGTTGGGGTGATGCATAAAACCAGAGATTGAAATGAGCACAGTTAAAGTTCCTTAAGCCAAATATGGAATACACAAGAGCTACTCCTTGCTCAACGAAATGGACTCAACACCCCATATTAAACGACTAAGAATGTACCTGACTAGTAAGTATCTTAAAACCTATGGATTGCTATGTCTCCGAAAGAGAATAAAGCATGTGTACAGGGGCATAAACGCAGCAGTGATAGGATTGGAGAGGTTCGGTGACCAAATGAAGACCCTTTGAAGTCATATTGCATGGTACGCATTCCACGGGTCTCAACTCTCCAGGTTTAAGGGATTCTTCCTTCAGCTAAAACATGCATGTGGAACCCAGAGTATGATCAACCGTGTGATCGGGAGACGTCTTCAAATATGTCTCCGTTCTCGTCCCCTGGTACTCGGGTGCAACATTCCAGACGCTTTACTAACACTCTCCCGACTTGGAGAGTCAGTGCCTTTAACCTCCTGTTTGGCCCAGTTTGCAATTTCTGCGGAAGATGGACAGGAATAGGGAGAACCAATGAGAGACTAGCTGGAGGTGTCTGGACGGGCAAATTTAACTCTCATTTCCCACCAGGAAGAGGAATTAACCAAAGTCTCAGCGTGCCGTGCCGGAACCAGACTAGGGCCTGAAGCAATCCTGCGGTGTTGCGGCCAGCTCACAAGAAAGCGAGTTGAAGAAAGGAGCTCAGGGACACTGTAATTCACAACCTGCAGAGTTATCAATGACAGCTATCGTCCAAAAATATACTGAAGTAAGGCTGCCAAGAGGACTTGAAAGCGGGGCAGAATTGCAGGAAACCGATTTCAGGAGGTAGACTGGAATTGCATTTAAAGCATAGGAAAAGAGGCAGAACGTCCACAATGATGCACTTGGCCAAAAAGGGCGTATGAGTTTTTTCCTGAATATATTCAGGAAAAAACGCATACGCCCTTTTTGGCCAACCAAGCAAGCTTGCAAAGGAAATCTGCACTACAATGAAGTCTCACTTCCCCCCCGGTCAAAAGGGCCATCTGAAAAAAGTGTAAATTCCAGAAAGTCAGGACAGGCCATGGAGAACTGGGATCCTTGTTATGCTGATTGGCGGGATGTAAATTGCCAACAGCCACTCAGGAGAAGTGTATGGTGTTTCCTGAAACATCTAAAAAACAAAGCAACAGAGCCTAGGGCACTTCCACTTATGGTCCTATAGCTTAGGGAAATGAAAATCAAAAAGACACAGCCACCCCAAAGTTTGGGACGGCTCTGTTTACAAGAACCTCGTTTACGGTACAAGTTCAATATCGCAGAAAGTGAAAAATGGATAAAGAAGTTGTGGTACTTACGTACAATGCAATATCACTCAGCAATGACATCTATGTCATCAGGCCCATAGCAGCATAATGAGTGGATTCAGGTATGATTATTCTAACTGAAATAAGTCACACAGAAAAAGAAACATCATAAGATATCACTAATACACGGAATGTAAACTTGGCTACACAGGAACTGGATTACAAAACAGAACAGGGTCTCAAATTTAGAAAACCAACTTATGCTTGCTTAAGGGGAAAGGTGAGTTGGGGTGCTGCATAAAACCAGAGATTGAAATGAGCACAGAGTAAGTTCCTTAAGCCAAATATGGAATACACAAGAGCTACTCCTTGCTCAACGAAATGGACTCAACACCCCATATTAAACGCCTAAGAATGTACCTGACTAGTAAGTATCTTAAAACCTATGGATTGCTATGTCTCCAAAAGAGAATAAAGCATGTGTACAGGGGCATAAACGCAGCAGTGATAGGATTGGAGAGGTTCGGTGAGCAAATGAAGACCCTTTGAAGTCATATTGCATGGTACCCATTCCACGGGTCTCAACTCTCCAGGTTTAAGGGATTCTTCCTTCAGCTAAAACATGCATGTGGAACCCAGAATATGATCAACCGTGTGATCGGGAGACGTGTTCAAATATGTCTCCGTTCTCGTCCCCTGGTACTCGGGTGCAACATTCCAGACGCTTTACTAACACTCTCCCGACTTGGAGAGTCAGTGCCTTTAACCTCCTGTTTGGCCCAGTTTGCAATTTCTGCGGAAGATGAACAGGAATAGGGAGAACCAATGAGAGACTAGCTGGAGGTGTCTGGACGGGCAAATTTAACTCTCATTTCCCACCAGGAAGAGGAATTAACCAAAGGCTCAGCGTGCCATGCCGGAACCAGATTAGGGCCTGAAGCAATCCTGCGGTGTTGTGGCCAGCTCACAAGAAAGCGAGTTGAAGAAAGGAGCTCAGGGGTACTGTGATTCACAAACCTGCAGAGTTATAAATAACAGCTATCGTCCAAAAATGTACTGAAGTAAGGCTGACAAGAGGACTTGAAAGCGGGGCAGAATTGCAGGAAACCGATTTCAGGAGGTAGACTGGAATTGCATTTAAAGCATAGGAAAAGAGGCAGAACGTCCACAATGATGCACTTGGCCAAAAAGGGCGTATGCGTTTTTTCCTGAATATATTCAGGAAAAAACGCATACGCCCTTTTTGGCCAACCAAGCAAGCTTGCAAAGGAAATCTGCACTACAATGAATTCTCACTTCCCCCCGGTCAAAAGGGCCATCTGAAAAAAGTGTAAATTCCAGAAAGTCAGGACAGGCCATGGAGAACTGGGAGCCTTGTTATGCTGATGGGCGGGATGTAAATTGCCAAAAGCCACTCGGGAGAAGTGTATGGTGTTTCCTGAAACATCTAAAAAACAAAGCAACAGAGCCTAGGGCACTTCCACTTATGGTCCTATAGCTTAGGGAAATGAAAATCAAAAAGACACAGCCACCCCAAAGTTTGGGACGGCTCTGTTTACAAGAACGTCGTTTACGGTACAAGTTCAATGTCGCAGAAAGTGAAAAATGGATAAAGAAGTTGTGGTACTTACGTACAATGCAATATCACTCAGCAATGACATCTATGTCATCAGGCCCGTAGCAGCATAATGAGTGGATTCAGGTATGATGATTCTAACTGAAATAAGTCACACAGAAACAGAAACATCATAAGATAACACTAATACACAGAATGTAAACTTGGCTACACAGGAACTGGATTACAAAACAGAACAGGGTCTCAAATTTAGAAAACCAACTTATGCTTGCTTAAGGGGAAAGGTGAGTTGGGGTGCTGCATAAAACCAGAGATTGAAATGAGCACAGTTAAAGTTTCTTAAGCCAAATATGGAATAGACAAGAGCTACTCCTTGCTCAACGAAATGGACTCAGCACCCCATACTAAACGCCTAAGAATGTACCTGACTACTAAGTATCTTAAAACCTATGGATTGCTATGTCTCCGAAAGAGAATCAAGAGTGTGTACAGGGGCATAAACGCAGCAGTGATAGGATTGGAGAGGTTCGGTGAGCAAATGAAGACCCTTTGAAGTCATATTGCATGGTACCCATTCCACGGGTCTCAACTCTCCAGGTTTAAGGGATTCTTCCTTCAGCTAAAACATGCATGTGGAACCCAGAATATGATCAACCGTGTGATCGGGAGACGTGTTCAAATATGTCTCCGTTCTCGTCCCCTGGTACTCGGGTGCAACATTCCAGACACTTTACTAACACTCTCCCGACTTGGAGAGTCAGTGCCTTTAACCTCCTGTTTGGCCCAGTTTGCAATTTCTGCGGAAGATGAACAGGAATAGGGAGAACCAATGAGAGACTAGCTGGAGGTGTCTGGACGGGCAAATTTAACTCTCATTTCCCACCAGGAAGAGGAATTAACCAAAGGCTCAGCGTGCCGTGCCGGAACCATATTAGGGCCTGAAGCAATCCTGCGGTGTTGCGGCCAGCTCACAGGAAAGCGAGTTGAAGAAAGGAGCTCAGGGGCACTGTAATTCACAAACCTGCAGAGTTATAAATGACAGCTATCGTCCAAAAATATACTGAAGTAAGGCTGCCAAGAGGACTTGAAAGCGGGGCAGAATTGCAGGAAACCGATTTCAGGAGGTAGACTGGAATTGCATTTAAAGCATAGGAAAAGAGGCAGAACGTCCACAATGATGCACTTGGCCAAAAAGGGCGTATGAGTTTTTTCCTGAATATATTCAGGAAAAAACGCATACGCCCTTTTTGGCCAACCAAGCAAGCTTGCAAAGGAAATCTGCACTACAATGAAGTCTCACTTCCCCCCCGGTCAAAAGGGCCATCTGAAAAAAGTGTAAATTCCAGAAAGTCAGGACAGGCCATGGAGAACTGGGATCCTTGTTATGCTGATTGGCGGGATGTAAATTGCCAACAGCCACTCGGGAGAAGTGTATGGTGTTTCCTGAAACATCTAAAAAACAAAGCAACAGAGCCTAGGGCACTTCCACTTATGGTCCTATAGCTTAGGGAAATGAAAATCAAAAAGACACAGCCACCCCAAAGTTTGGGACGGCTCTGTTTACAAGAACCTCGTTTACGGTACAAGTTCAATATCGCAGAAAGTGAAAAATGGATAAAGAAGTTGTGGTACTTACGTACAATGCAATATCACTCAGCAATGACATCTATGTCATCAGGCCCATAGCAGCATAATGAGTGGATTCAGGTATGATTATTCTAACTGAAATAAGTCACACAGAAAGAGAAACATCATAAGATATCACTAATACACGGAATGTAAACTTGGCTACACAGGAACTGGATTACAAAACAGAACAGGGTCTCAAATTTAGAAAACCAACTTATGCTTGCTTAAGGGGAAAGGTGAGTTGGGGTGCTGCATAAAACCAGAGATTGAAATGAGCACAGAGTAAGTTCCTTAAGCCAAATATGGAATACACAAGAGCTACTCCTTGCTCAACGAAATGGACTCAACACCCCATATTAAACGCCTAAGAATGTACCTGACTAGTAAGTATCTTAAAACCTATGGATTGCTATGTCTCCAAAAGAGAATAAAGCATGTGTACAGGGGCATAAACGCAGCAGTGATAGGATTGGAGAGGTTCGGTGAGCAAATGAAGACCCTTTGAAGTCATATTGCATGGTACCCATTCCACGGGTCTCAACTCTCCAGGTTTAAGGGATTCTTCCTTCAGCTAAAACATGCATGTGGAACCCAGAGTATGATCAACCGTGTGATCGGGAGACGTCTTCAAATATGTCTCCGTTCTCGTCCCCTGGTACTCGGGTGCAACATTCCAGACGCTTTACTAACACTCTCCCGACTTGGAGAGTCAGTGCCTTTAACCTCCTGTTTGGCCCAGTTTGCAATTTCTGCGGAAGATGAACAGGAATAGGGAGAACCAATGAGAGACTAGCTGGAGGTGTCTGGACGGGCAAATTTAACTCTCATTTCCCACCAGGAAGAGGAATTAACCAAAGGCTCAGCGTGCCATGCCGGAACCAGATTAGGGCCTGAAGCAATCCTGCGGTGTTGTGGCCAGCTCACAAGAAAGCGAGTTGAAGAAAGGAGCTCAGGGGCACTGTGATTCACAAACCTGCAGAGTTATAAATAACAGCTATCGTCCAAAAATGTACTGAAGTAAGGCTGACAAGAGGACTTGAAAGCGGGGCAGAATTGCAGGAAACCGATTTCAGGAGGTAGACTGGAATTGCATTTAAAGCATAGGAAAAGAGGCAGAACGTCCACAATGATGCACTTGGCCAAAAAGTGCGTATGCGTTTTTTCCTGAGTATATTCAGGAAAAAACGCATACGCCCTTTTTGGCCAACCAAGCAAGCTTGCAAAGGAAATCTGCACTACAATGAAGTCTCACTTCCCCCCGGTCAAAAGGGCCATCTGAAAAAAGTGTAAATTCCAGAAAGTCAGGACAGGCCATGGAGAACTGGGATCCTTGTTATGCTGATGGGCGGGATGTAAATTGCCAAAAGCCACTCGGGAGAAGTGTATGGTGTTTCCTGAAACATCTAAAAAACAAAGCAACAGAGCCTAGGGCACTTCCACTTATGGTCCTATAGCTTAGGGAAATGAAAATCAAAAAGACACAGCCACCCCAAAGTTTGGGACGGCTCTGTTTACAAGAACCTCGTTTACGGTACAAGTTCAATGTCGCAGAAAGTGAAAAATGGATAAAGAAGTTGTGGTACTTACGTACAATGCAATATCACTCAGCAATGACATCTATGTCATCAGGCCCGTAGCAGCATAATGAGTGGATTCAGGTATGATGATTCTAACTGAAATAAGTCACACAGAAACAGAAACATCATAAGATAACACTAATACACAGAATGTAAACTTGGCTACACAGGAACTGGATTACAAAACAGAACAGGGTCTCAAATTTAGAAAACCAACTTATGCTTGCTTAAGGGGAAAGGTGAGTTGGGGTGCTGCATAAAACCAGAGATTGAAATGAGCACAGATAAAGCTCCTTAAGCCAAATATGGAATAGACAAGAGCTACTCCTTGCTCAACGAAATGGACTCAACACCCCATATGAAACACCTAAGAATGTACCTGACTAGTAAGTATCTGAAAACCTATGGATTGCTATGTCTCCGAAAGAGAATCAAGCGTGTGTACAGGGGCATAAACACAGCAGTGATAGGATTGGAGAGGTTCGGTGAGCAAATGAAGACCCCTTGAAATCATATTGCATGGTACCCATTCCACGGGTCTCAACTCTCCAGGTTTAAGGGATTCTTCCTTCAGCTAAAACATGCATGTGGAACCCAGAGTATGATCAACCGTGTGATCGGGAGACGTGTTCAAATATGTCTCCGTTCTCGTCCCCTGGTACTCGGGTGCAACATTCCAGACGCTTTACTAACACTCTCCCGACTTGGAGAGTCAGTGCCTTTAACCTCCTGTTTGGCCCAGTTTGCAATTTCTGCGGAAGATGAACAGGAATAGGGAGAACCAATGAGAGACTAGCTGGAGGTGTCTGGACGGGCAAATTTAACTCTCATTTCCCACCAGGAAGAGGAATTAACCAAAGGCTCAGCGTGCGGTGCCGGAACCAGATTAGGGCCTGAAGCAATCCTGCGGTGTAGCGGCCAGTTCACAAGAAAGCGAATTGAAGAAAGGAGCTCAGGGGCACTGTAATTCACAAACCTGCAGAGTTGTAAATGACAGCTATCGTCCAAAAATATACTGAAGTAAGGCTGCCAAGAGGACTTGAAAGCGGGGCAGAATTGCAGGAAACCGATTTCAGGAGGTAGACTGGAATTGCATTGAAAGCATAGGAAAAGAGGCAGAACGTCCACAATGATGCACTTGGCCAAAAAGGGCGTATGCGTTTTTTCATGAATATATTGAGGAAAAAACGCATACGCCCTTTTTGGCCAACCAAGCAATCTTGCAAAGGAAATCTGCACTACAATAAAGTCTCACTTCCCCCCGGTCAAAAGGGCCATCTGAAAAAAGTGTAAAATCCAGAAAGGCAGGACAGGCCATGGAGAACTGGGAGCCTTGTTATGCTGATGGGCGGGATGTAAATTGCCAACAGCCACTCGGGAGAAATGTATGGTGTTTCCTGAAACATCTAAAAAACAAAGCAACAGAGCCTAGGGCACTTCCACTTATGGTCCTATAGCTTAGGGAAATGAAAATCAAAAAGACACAGCCACCCCAAAGTTTGGGACGGCTCTCTTTACAAGAACCTCGTTTACGGTACAAGTTCAATATCGCAGAACGTGAAAAATGGAGGAAGAAGTTGTGGTACTTACGTACAATGTAATATCACTCAGCAATGACATCTATGTCATCAGGCCCGTAGCAGCATAATGAGTGGATTCAGGTATGATGATTCTAACTGAAATAAGTCACACAGAAAAAGAAACATCATAAGATATCACTAATACACGGAATGTAAACTTGGCTACACAGGAACTGGATTACAAAACAGAACAGGGTCTCAAATTTAGAAAACCAACTTATGCTTGCTTAAGGGGAAAGGTGAGTTGGGGTGCTGCATAAAACCAGAGATTGAAATGAGCACAGATAAAGCTCCTTAAGCCAAATATGGAATAGACAAGAGCTACTCCTTGCTCAGCGAAATGGACTCAACACCCCATATTAAACGCCTAAGAATGTACCTGACTAGTAAGTATCTGAAAACGTATGGATTGCTATGTCTCCGAAAGAGAATCAAGCGTGTGTACAGGGGCATAAACACAGCAGTGATAGGATTGGAGAGGTTCGGTGAGCAAATGAAGACCCTTTGAAGTCATATTGCATGGTACCCATTCCATGGGTCTCAACTCTCCAGGTTTAAGGGATTCTTCCTTCAGCTAAAACATGCATGTGGAACCCAGAGTATGATCAACTGTGTGATCGGGAGACGTGTTCAAATATGTCTCCGTTCTCGTCCCCTGGTACTCCTGTGCAACATTCCAGACGCTTTACTAACACTCTCCCGACTTGGAGAGTCAGTGCCTTTAACCTCCTGTTTGGCCCAGTTTGCAATTTCTGCGGAAGATGAACAGGAATAGGGAGAACCAATGAGAGACTAGCTGGAGGTGTCTGGACGGGCAAATTTAACTCTCATTTCCCACCAGGAAGAGGAATTAACCAAAGGCTCAGCGTGCCGTGCCGGAACCAGATTAGGGCCTGAAGCAATCCTGCGGTGTTGCGGCCAGCTCACAAGAAAGCGAGTTGAAGAAAGGAGCTCAGGGGCACTGTAATTCACAAACTTGCAGAGTTATAAATGACAGCTATCGTCCAAAAATATACTGAAGTAAGGCTGCCAAGAGGACTTGAAAGCGGGGCAGAATTGCAGGAAACCGATTTCAGGAGGTAGACTGGAATTGCATTTAAAGCATAGGAAAAGAGGCAGAACGTCCACAATGATGCACTTGGCCAAAAAGGGCATATGCGTTTTTTCCTGAATATATTCAGGAAAAAACGCATACGCCCTTTTTGGCCAACCAAGCAATCTTGCAAAGGAAATCTGCACTACAATGAAGTCTCACTTCCCCCCGGTCAAAAGGGCCATCTGCAAAAAGTGTAAAATCCAGAAAGGCAGGACAGGCCATGGAGAACTGGGAGCCTTGTTATGCTGATGGGCGGGATGTAAATTGCCAACAGCCACTCGGGAGAACTGTATGGTGTTTCCTGAAACATCTAAAAAACAAAGCAACAGAGCCTAGGGCACTTCCACTTATGGTCCTATAGCTTAGGGAAATGAAAATCAAAAAGACACAGCCACCCCAAAGGTTGGGACGGCTCTGTTTACAAGAACCTCGTTTACGGTACAAGTTCAATATCGCAGAAATTGAAAAATGGAGGAAGAAGTTGTGGTACTTACGTACAATGTAATATCACTCAGCAATGACATCTATGTCATCAGGCCCGTAGCAGCATAATGAGTGGATTCAGGTATGATGATTCTAACTGAAATAAGTCACACAGAAAAAGAAGCATCATAAGATATCACTAATACACGGAATGTAAACTTGGCTACACAGGAACTGGATTACAAAACAGAACAGGGTCTCAAATTTAGAAAACCAACTTATGCTTGCTTAAGGGGAAAGGTGAGTTGGGGTGCTGCATAAAACCAGAGATTGAAATGAGCACAGATAAAGCTCCTTAAGCCAAATATGGAATAGACAAGAGCTACTCCTTGCTCAACGAAATGGACTCAACACCCCATATTAAACGCCTAAGAATGTACCTGACTAGTAAGTATCTGAAAACGTATGGATTGCTATGTCTCCGAAAGAGAATCAAGCGTGTGTACAGGGGCATAAACACAGCAGTGATAGGATTGGAGAGGTTCGGTGAGCAAATGAAGACCCTTTGAAGTCATATTGCATGGTACCCATTCCACGGGTCTCAACTCTCCAGGTTTAAGGGATTCTTCCTTCAGCTAAAACATGCATGTGGAACCCAGAGTATGATCAACCGTGTGATCGGGAGACGTGTTCAAATATGTCTCCGTTCTCGTCCCCTGGTACTCGGGTGCAACATTCCAGACGCTTTACTAACACTCTCCCGACTTGGAGAGTCAGTGCCTTTAACCTCCTGTTTGGCCCAGTTTGCAATTTCTGCGGAAGATGAACAGGAATAGGGAGAACCAATGAGAGACTAGCTGGAGGTGTCTGGACGGGCAAATTTAACTCTCATTTCCCACCAGGAAGAGGAATTAACCAAAGGCTCAGCGTGCCGTGCCGGAACCAGATTAGGGCCTGAAGCAATCCTGCGGTGTTGCGGCCAGCTCACAAGAAAGCGAGTTGAAGAAAGGAGCTCAGGGGCACTGTAATTCACAAACCTGCAGAGTTATAAATGACAGCTATCGTCCAAAAATATACTGAAGTAAGGCTGCCAAGAGGACTTGAAAGCGGGGCAGAATTGCAGGAAACCGATTTCAGGAGGTAGACTGGAATTGCATTGAAAGCATAGGAAAAGAGGCAGAACGTCCACAATGATGCACTTGGCCAAAAAGGGCATATGCGTTTTTTCCTGAATATATTGAGGAAAAAACGCATACGCCCTTTTTGGCCAACCAAGCAATCTTGCAAAGGAAATCTGCACTACAATGAAGTCTCACTTCCCCCCGGTCAAAAGGGCCATCTGAAAAAAGTGTAAAATCCAGAAAGGCAGGACAGGCCATGGAGAACTGGGAGCCTTGTTATGCTGATGGGTGGGATGTAAATTGCCAACAGCCACTCGGGAGAAGTGTATGGTGTTTCCTGAAACATCTAAAAAACAAAGCCACAGAGCCTAGGGCACTTCAACTTATGGTCCTGTAGCTTAGGGAAATGAAAATCAAAAAGACACAGCCACCCCAAAGCTTGGGACGGCTCTGTTTACAAGAACCTCGTTTACGGTACAAGTTCAATATCGCAGAAAGTGAAAAATGATGAAGAAGTTGTGGTACTTACGTACAATGCAATATCACTCAGCAATGACATCTATGTCATCAGGCCCGTAGCAGCATAATGAGTGGATTCAGGTATGATGATTCTAACTGAAATAAGTCACACAGAAAAAGAAACATCATAAGATATCATTAATACACGGAATGTAAACTTGGCTACACAGGAACTGGATTACAAAACAGAACAGGGTCTCAAATTTAGAAAACCAACTTATGCTTGCTTAAGGGGAAAGGTGAGTTGGGGTGCTGCATAAAACCAGAGATTGAAATGAGCACAGATAAAGCTCCTTAAGCCAAATATGGAATAGACAAGAGCTACTCCTTGCTCAACGAAATGGACTCAACACCCCATATGAAACGCCTAAGAATGTACCTGACTAGTAAGTATCTGAAAACCTATGGATTGCTATGTCTCCGAAAGAGAATCAAGCGTGTGTACAGGGGCATAAACGCAGCAGTGATAGGATTGGAGAGGTTCGGTGCGCAAATGAAGACCCTTTGAAGTCATATTGCATGGTACCCATTCCACGGGTCTCAACTCTCCAGGTTTAAGGGATTCTTCCTTCAGCTAAAACATGCATGTGGAACCCAGAGTATGATCAACCGTGTGATCGGGAGACGTGTTCAAATATGTCTCCGTTCTCGTCCCCTGGTACTCGGGTGCAACATTCCAGACGCTTTACTAACACTCTCCCGACTTGGAGAGTCAGTGCCTTTAACCTCCTGTTTGGCCCAGTTTGCAATTTCTGCGGAAGATGAACAGGAATAGGGAGAACCAATGAGAGACTAGCTGGAGGTGTCTGGACGGGCAAATTTAAGTCTCATTTCCCACCAGGAAGAGGAATTAACCAAAGGCTCAGCGTGCCGTGCCGGAACCAGATTAGGGCCTGAAGCAATCCTGCGGTGTTGCGGCCAGCTCACAAGAAAGCGAGTTGAAGAAAGGAGCTCAGGGGCACTGTAATTCACAAACCTGCAGAGTTATAAATGACAGCTATCGTCCAAAAATATACTGAAGTAAGGCTGCCAAGAGGACTTGAAAGCGGGGCAGAATTGCAGGAAACCGATTTCAGGAGGTAGACTGGAATTGCATTTAAAGCATAGGAAAAGAGGCAGAACGTCCACAATGATGCACTTGGCCAAAAAGGGCATATGCGTTTTTTCCTGAATATATTGAGGAAAAAACGCATACGCCCTTTTTGGCCAACCAAGCAATCTTGCAAAGGAAATCTGCACTACAATGAAGTCTCACTTCCCCCCGGTCAAAAGGGCCATCTGAAAAAAGTGTAAAATCCAGAAAGGCAGGACAGGCCATGGAGAACTGGGAGCCTTGTTATGCTGATGGGTGGGATGTAAATTGCCAACAGCCACTCGGGAGAAGTGTATGGTGTTTCCTGAAACATCTAAAAAACAAAGACACAGAGCCTAGGGCACTTCAACTTATGGTCCTGTAGCTTAGGGAAATGAAAATCAAAAAGACACAGCCACCCCAAAGCTTGGGACGGCTCTGTTTACAAGAACCTCGTTTACGGTACAAGTTCAATATCGCAGAAAGTGAAAAATGATGAAGAAGTTGTGGTACTTACGTACAATGCAATATCACTCAGCAATGACATCTATGTCATCAGGCCCGTAGCAGCATAATGAGTGGATTCAGGTATGATGATTCTAACTGAAATAAGTCACACAGAAAAAGAAACATCATAAGATATCACTAATACACGGAATGTAAACTTGGCTACACAGGAACTGGATTACAAAACAGAACAGGGTCTCAAATTTAGAAAACCAACTTATGCTTGCTTAAGGGGAAAGGTGAGTTGGGGTGCTGCATAAAACCAGAGATTGAAATGAGCACAGTTAAAGTTCCTTAAGCCAAATATGGAATAGACAAGAGCTACTCCTTGCTCAACGAAATGGACTCAACACCCCATACTAAACGCCTAAGAATGTACCTGACTACTAAGTATCTTAAAACCTATGGATTGCTATGTCTCCGAAAGAGAATCAAGCGTGTGTACAGGGGCATAAACGCAGCAGTGATAGGATTGGAGAGGTTCGGTGAGCAAATGAAGACCCTTTGAAGTCATATTGCATGGTACCCATTCCACGGGTCTCAACTCTCCAGGTT
The DNA here is from genome assembly GCF_963455315.2 of Globicephala melas. Lineage (NCBI taxonomy): Eukaryota > Metazoa > Chordata > Mammalia > Artiodactyla > Delphinidae > Globicephala > Globicephala melas. The sequence continues at coordinate 719,419 of NW_027207299.1, read as the reverse complement.
TAAGGGATTCTTCCTTCAGCTAAAACATGCATGTGGAACCCAGAATATAATCAACCGTGTGATCGGGAGACGTGTTAAAATATGTCTCCGTTCTCGTCCCCTGGTACTCGGGTGCAACATTCCACACGCTTTACTAACACTCTCCCGACTTGGAGAGTCAGTGCCTTTAACCTCCTGTTTGGCCCAGTTTGCAATTTCTGCGGAAGATGAACAGGAATAGGGAGAACCAATGAGAGACTAGCTGGAGGTGTCTGGACGGGCAAATTTAACTCTCATTTCCCACCAGGAAGAGGAATTAACCAAAGGCTCAGCGTGCCGTGCCGGAACCAGATTAGGGCCTGAAGCAATCCTGCGGTGTTGCGGCCAGCTCACAAGAAAGCGAGTTGAAGAAAGGAGCTCAGGGGCACTGTAATTCACAAACCTGCAGAGTTATAAATGACAGCTATCGTCCAAAAATATACTGAAGTAAGGCTGCCAAGAGGACTTGAAAGCGGGGCAGAATTGCAGGAAACCGATTTCAGGAGGTAGATTGGAATTGCATTTAAAGCATAGAAAAAGAGGCAGAACGTCCACAATGATGCACTTGGCCAAAAAGGGCGTATGCGTTTTTTCCTGAATATATTCAGGAAAAAACGCATACGCCCTTTTTGGCCAACCAAGCAAGCTTGCAAAGGAAATCTGCACTACAATGAAGTCTCACTTCCCCCCGGTCAAAAGGGCCATCTGAAAAAAGTGTAAATTCCAGAAAGTCAGGACAGGCCATGGAGAACTGGGATCCTTGTTATGCTGATGGGCGGGATGTAAATTGCCAACAGCCACTCGGGAGAAGTGTATGGTGTTTCCTGAAACATCTAAAAAACAAAGCAACAGAGCCTAGGGCACTTCCACTTATGGTCCTATAGCTTAGGGAAATGAAAATCAAAAAGACACAGCCACCCCAAAGTTTGGGACGGCTCTGTTTACAAGAACCTCGTTTACGGTACAAGTTCAATGTCGCAGAAAGTGAAAAATGGATAAAGAAGTTGTGGTACTTACGTACAATGCAATATCACTCAGCAATGACATCTATGTCATCAGGCCCGTAGCAGCATAATGAGTGGATTCAGGTATGATTATTCTAACTGAAATAAGTCACACAGAAAAAGAAACATCATAAGATATCACTAATACACGGAATGTAAACTTGGCTACACAGGAACTGGATTACAAAACAGAACAGGGTCTCAAATTTAGAAAACCAACTTATGCTTGCTTAAGGGGAAAGGTGAGTTGGGGTGCTGCATAAAACCAGAGATTGAAATGAGCACAGAGTAAGTTCCTTAAGCCAAATATGGAATACACAAGAGCTACTCCTTGCTCAACGAAATGGACTCAACACCCCATACTAAACGCCTAAGAATGTACCCGACTACTAAGTATCTTAAAACCTATGGATTGCTATGTCTCCGAAAGAGAATCAAGCGTGTGTACAGGGGCATAAACGCAGCAGTGATAGGATTGGAGAGGTTCGGTGAGCAAATGAAGACCCTTTGAAGTCATATTGCATGGTACCCATTCCACGGGTCTCAACTCTCCAGGTTTAAGGGATTCTTCCTTCAGCTAAAACATGCATGTGGAACCCAGAATATGATCAACCGTGTGATCGGGAGACGTCTTCAAATATGTCTCCGTTCTCGTCCCCTGGTACTCGGGTGCAACATTCCACACGCTTTACTAACACTCTCCCGACTTGGAGAGTCAGTGCCTTTAACCTCCTGTTTGGCCCAGTTTGCAATTTCTGCGGAAGATGAACAGGAATAGGGAGAACCAATGAGAGACTAGCTGGAGGTGTCTGGACGGGCAAATTTAACTCTCATTTCCCACCAGGAAGAGGAATTAACCAAAGGCTCAGCGTGCGGTGCCGGAACCAGATTAGGGCCTGAAGCAATCCTGCGGTGTTGCGGCCAGCTCACAAGAAAGCGAATTGAAGAAAGGAACTCAGGGGCACTGTAATTCACAAACCTGCAGAGTTATAAATGACAGCTATCGTCCAAAAATATACTGAAGTAAGGCTGCCAAGAGGACTTGAAAGCGGGGCAGAATTGCAGGAAACCGATTTCAGGAGGTAGACTGGAATTGCATTTAAAGCATAGGAAAATAGGCAGAACGTCCACAATGATGCACTTGGCCAAAAAGGGCGTATGCGTTTTTTCCTGAATATATTCAGGAAAAAACGCATACGCCCTTTTTGGCCAACCAAGCAAGCTTGCAAAGGAAATCTGCACTACAATGAAGTCTCACTTCCCCCCGGTCAAAAGGGTCATCTGAAAAAAGTGTAAAATCCAGAAAGGCAGGACAGGCCATGGAGAACTGGGAGCCTTGTTATGCTGATGGGCGGGATGTAAATTGCCAACAGCCACTCGGGAGAAGTGTATGGTGTTTCCTGAAACATCTAAAAAACAAAGCAACAGAGCCTAGGGCACTTCCACTTATGGTCCTATAGCTTAGGGAAATGAAAATCAAAAAGACACAGCCACCCCAAAATTTGGGACGGCTCTGTTTACAAGAACCTCGTTTACGGTACAAGTTCAATATCGCAGAAAGTGAAAAATGGAGGAAGAAGTTGTGGTACTTACGTACAATGTAATATCACTCAGCAATGACATCTATGTCATCAGGCCCGTAGCAGCATAATGAGTGGATTCAGGTATGATGATTCTAACTGAAATAAGTCACACAGAAAAAGAAGCATCATAAGATATCACTAATACACGGAATGTAAACTTGGCTACACAGGAACTGGATTACAAAACAGAACAGGGTCTCAAATTTAGAAAACCAACTTATGCTTGCTTAAGGGGAAAGGTGAGTTGGGGTGCTGCATAAAACCAGAGATTGAAATGAGCACAGATAAAGCTCCTTAAGCCAAATATGGAATAGACAAGAGCTACTCCTTGCTCAACGAAATGGACTCAACACCCCATATTAAACGCCTAAGAATGTACCTGACTAGTAAGTATCTGAAAACGTATGGATTGCTATGTCTCCGAAAGAGAATCAAGCGTGTGTACAGGGGCATAAACACAGCAGTGATAGGATTGGAGAGGTTCGGTGAGCAAATGAAGACCCTTTGAAGTCATATTGCATGGTACCCATTCCACGGGTCTCAACTCTCCAGGTTTAAGGGATTCTTCCTTCAGCTAAAACATGCATGTGGAACCCAGAGTATGATCAACCGTGTGATCGGGAGACGTGTTCAAATATGTCTCCGTTCTCGTCCCCTGGTACTCGGGTGCAACATTCCAGACGCTTTACTAACACTCTCCCGACTTGGAGAGTCAGTGCCTTTAACCTCCTGTTTGGCCCAGTTTGCAATTTCTGCGGAAGATGAACAGGAATAGGGAGAACCAATGAGAGACTAGCTGGAGGTGTCTGGACGGGCAAATTTAACTCTCATTTCCCACCAGGAAGAGGAATTAACCAAAGGCTCAGCGTGCCGTGCCGGAACCAGATTAGGGCCTGAAGCAATCCTGCGGTGTTGCGGCCAGCTCACAAGAAAGCGAGTTGAAGAAAGGAGCTCAGGGGCACTGTAATTCACAAACCTGCAGAGTTATAAATGACAGCTATCGTCCAAAAATATACTGAAGTAAGGCTGCCAAGAGGAATTGAAATCGGGGCAGAATTGCAGGAAACCGATTTCAGGAGGTAGACTGGAATTGCATTTAAAGCATAGGAAAAGAGGCAGAACGTCCACAATGATGCACTTGGCCAAAAAGCGCGTATGCGTTTTTTCCTGAATATATTCTGGAAAAAACGCATACGCACTTTTTGGCCAACGAAGCAAGCTTGCAAAGGAAATCTGCACTACAATGAAGTCTCACTTCCCCCCGGTCAAAAGGGCCATCTGAAAAAAGTGTAAAATCCAGAAAGGCAGGACAGGCCATGGAGAACTGGGAGCCTTGTTATGCTGATGGGTGGGATGTAAATTGCCAACAGCCACTCCGGAGAAGTGTATGGTGTTTCCTGAAACATCTAAAAAACAAAGCCACAGAGCCTAGGGCACTTCCACTTATGGTCCTGTAGCTTAGGGAAATGAAAATCAAAAAGACACAGCCACCCCAAAGCTTGGAACGGCTCTGTTTACAAGAACCTCGTTTACGGTACAAGTTCAATATCGCAGAAAGTGAAAAATGATGAAGAAGTTGTGGTACTTACGTACAATGCAATATCACTCAGCAATGACATCTATGTCATCAGGCCCGTAGCAGCATAATGAGTGGATTCAGGTATGATGATTCTAACTGAAATAAGTCACACAGAAAAAGAAACATCATAAGATATCACTAATACACGGAATGTAAACTTGGCTACACAGGAACTGGATTACAAAACAGAACAGGGTCTCAAATTTAGAAAACCAACTTATGCTTGCTTAAGGGGAAAGGTGAGTTGGGGTGCTGCATAAAACCAGAGATTGAAATGAGCACAGAGTAAGTTCCTTAAGCCAAATATGGAATACACAAGAGCTACTCCTTGCTCAACGAAATGGACTCAACACCCCATACTAAACGCCTAAGAATGTACCCGACTACTAAGTATCTTAAAACCTATGGATTGCTATGTCTCCGAAAGAGAATCAAGCGTGTGTACAGGGGCATAAACGCAGCAGTGATAGGATTGGAGAGGTTCGGTGAGCAAATGAAGACCCTTTGAAGTCATATTGCATGGTACCCATTCCACGGGTCTCAACTCTCCAGGTTTAAGGGATTCTTCCTTCAGCTAAAACATGCATGTGGAACCCAGAATATGATCAACCGTGTGATCGGGAGACGTCTTCAAATATGTCTCCGTTCTCGTCCCCTGGTACTCGGGTGCAACATTCCACACGCTTTACTAACACTCTCCCGACTTGGAGAGTCAGTGCCTTTAACCTCCTGTTTGGCCCAGTTTGCAATTTCTGCGGAAGATGAACAGGAATAGGGAGAACCAATGAGAGACTAGCTGGAGGTGTCTGGACGGGCAAATTTAACTCTCATTTCCCACCAGGAAGAGGAATTAACCAAAGGCTCAGCGTGCGGTGCCGGAACCAGATTAGGGCCTGAAGCAATCCTGCGGTGTTGCGGCCAGCTCACAAGAAAGCGAATTGAAGAAAGGAACTCAGGGGCACTGTAATTCACAAACCTGCAGAGTTATAAATGACAGCTATCGTCCAAAAATATACTGAAGTAAGGCTGCCAAGAGGACTTGAAAGCGGGGCAGAATTGCAGGAAACCGATTTCAGGAGGTAGACTGGAATTGCATTTAAAGCATAGGAAAAGAGGCAGAACGTCCACAATGATGCACTTGGCCAAAAAGGGCGTATGCGTTTTTTCCTGAATATATTCAGGAAAAAACGCATACGCCCTTTTTGGCCAACCAAGCAAGCTTGCAAAGGAAATCTGCACTACAATGAAGTCTCACTTCCCCCCGGTCAAAAGGGTCATCTGAAAAAAGTGTAAAATCCAGAAAGGCAGGACAGGCCATGGAGAACTGGGAGCCTTGTTATGCTGATGGGCGGGATGTAAATTGCCAACAGCCACTCGGGAGAAGTGTATGGTGTTTCCTGAAACATCTAAAAAACAAAGCAACAGAGCCTAGGGCACTTCCACTTATGGTCCTATAGCTTAGGGAAATGAAAATCAAAAAGACACAGCCACCCCAAAATTTGGGACGGCTCTGTTTACAAGAACCTCGTTTACGGTACAAGTTCAATATCGCAGAAAGTGAAAAATGGAGGAAGAAGTTGTGGTACTTACGTACAATGTAATATCACTCAGCAATGACATCTATGTCATCAGGCCCGTAGCAGCATAATGAGTGGATTCAGGTATGATGATTCTAACTGAAATAAGTCACACAGAAAAAGAAGCATCATAAGATATCACTAATACACGGAATGTAAACTTGGCTACACAGGAACTGGATTACAAAACAGAACAGGGTCTCAAATTTAGAAAACCAACTTATGCTTGCTTAAGGGGAAAGGTGAGTTGGGGTGCTGCATAAAACCAGAGATTGAAATGAGCACAGATAAAGCTCCTTAAGCCAAATATGGAATAGACAAGAGCTACTCCTTGCTCAACGAAATGGACTCAACACCCCATATTAAACGCCTAAGAATGTACCTGACTAGTAAGTATCTGAAAACGTATGGATTGCTATGTCTCCGAAAGAGAATCAAGCGTGTGTACAGGGGCATAAACACAGCAGTGATAGGATTGGAGAGGTTCGGTGAGCAAATGAAGACCCTTTGAAGTCATATTGCATGGTACCCATTCCACGGGTCTCAACTCTCCAGGTTTAAGGGATTCTTCCTTCAGCTAAAACATGCATGTGGAACCCAGAGTATGATCAACCGTGTGATCGGGAGACGTGTTCAAATATGTCTCCGTTCTCGTCCCCTGGTACTCGGGTGCAACATTCCAGACGCTTTACTAACACTCTCCCGACTTGGAGAGTCAGTGCCTTTAACCTCCTGTTTGGCCCAGTTTGCAATTTCTGCGGAAGATGAACAGGAATAGGGAGAACCAATGAGAGACTAGCTGGAGGTGTCTGGACGGGCAAATTTAACTCTCATTTCCCACCAGGAAGAGGAATTAACCAAAGGCTCAGCGTGCCGTGCCGGAACCAGATTAGGGCCTGAAGCAATCCTGCGGTGTTGCGGCCAGCTCACAAGAAAGCGAGTTGAAGAAAGGAGCTCAGGGGCACTGTAATTCACAAACCTGCAGAGTTATAAATGACAGCTATCGTCCAAAAATATACTGAAGTAAGGCTGCCAAGAGGAATTGAAATCGGGGCAGAATTGCAGGAAACCGATTTCAGGAGGTAGACTGGAATTGCATTTAAAGCATAGGAAAAGAGGCAGAACGTCCACAATGATGCACTTGGCCAAAAAGCGCGTATGCGTTTTTTCCTGAATATATTCTGGAAAAAACGCATACGCACTTTTTGGCCAACCAAGCAAGCTTGCAAAGGAAATCTGCACTACAATGAAGTCTCACTTCCCCCCGGTCAAAAGGGCCATCTGAAAAAAGTGTAAAATCCAGAAAGGCAGGACAGGCCATGGAGAACTGGGAGCCTTGTTATGCTGATGGGTGGGATGTAAATTGCCAACAGCCACTCCGGAGAAGTGTATGGTGTTTCCTGAAACATCTAAAAAACAAAGCCACAGAGCCTAGGGCACTTCCACTTATGGTCCTGTAGCTTAGGGAAATGAAAATCAAAAAGACACAGCCACCCCAAAGCTTGGAACGGCTCTGTTTACAAGAACCTCGTTTACGGTACAAGTTCAATATCGCAGAAAGTGAAAAATGATGAAGAAGTTGTGGTACTTACGTACAATGCAATATCACTCAGCAATGACATCTATGTCATCAGGCCCGTAGCAGCATAATGAGTGGATTCAGGTATGATGATTCTAACTGAAATAAGTCACACAGAAAAAGAAACATCATAAGATATCACTAATACACGGAATGTAAACTTGGCTACACAGGAACTGGATTACAAAACAGAACAGGGTCTCAAATTTAGAAAACCAACTTATGCTTGCTTAAGGGGAAAGGTGAGTTGGGGTGCTGCATAAAACCAGAGATTGAAATGAGCACAGAGTAAGTTCCTTAAGCCAAATATGGAATACACAAGAGCTACTCCTTGCTCAACGAAATGGACTCAACACCCCATACTAAACGCCTAAGAATGTACCCGACTACTAAGTATCTTAAAACCTATGGATTGCTATGTCTCCGAAAGAGAATCAAGCGTGTGTACAGGGGCATAAACGCAGCAGTGATAGGATTGGAGAGGTTCGGTGAGCAAATGAAGACCCTTTGAAGTCATATTGCATGGTACCCATTCCACGGGTCTCAACTCTCCAGGTTTAAGGGATTCTTCCTTCAGCTAAAACATGCATGTGGAACCCAGAGTATGATCAACCGTGTGATCGGGAGACGTGTTCAAATATGTCTCCGTTCTCGTCCCCTGGTACTCGGGTGCAACATTCCAGACGCTTTACTAACACTCTCCCGACTTGGAGAGTCAGTGCCTTTAACCTCCTGTTTGGCCCAGTTTGCAATTTCTGCGGAAGATGAACAGGAATAGGGAGAACCAATGAGAGACTAGCTGGAGGTGTCTGGACGGGCAAATTTAACTCTCATTTCCCACCAGGAAGAGGAATTAACCAAAGGCTCAGCGTGCCGTGCCGGAACCAGATTAGGGCCTGAAGCAATCCTGCGGTGTTGCGGCCAGCTCACAAGAAAGCGAGTTGAAGAAAGGAGCTCAGGGGCACTGTAATTCACAAACCTGCAGAGTTATAAATGACAGCTATCGTCCAAAAATATACTGAAGTAAGGCTGCCAAGAGGAATTGAAATCGGGGCAGAATTGCAGGAAACCGATTTCAGGAGGTAGACTGGAATTGCATTTAAAGCATAGGAAAAGAGGCAGAACGTCCACAATGATGCACTTGGCCAAAAAGCGCGTATGCGTTTTTTCCTGAATATATTCTGGAAAAAACGCATACGCACTTTTTGGCCAACGAAGCAAGCTTGCAAAGGAAATCTGCACTACAATGAAGTCTCACTTCCCCCCGGTCAAAAGGGCCATCTGAAAAAAGTGTAAAATCCAGAAAGGCAGGACAGGCCATGGAGAACTGGGAGCCTTGTTATGCTGATGGGTGGGATGTAAATTGCCAACAGCCACTCCGGAGAAGTGTATGGTGTTTCCTGAAACATCTAAAAAACAAAGCCACAGAGCCTAGGGCACTTCCACTTATGGTCCTGTAGCTTAGGGAAATGAAAATCAAAAAGACACAGCCACCCCAAAGCTTGGAACGGCTCTGTTTACAAGAACCTCGTTTACGGTACAAGTTCAATATCGCAGAAAGTGAAAAATGATGAAGAAGTTGTGGTACTTACGTACAATGCAATATCACTCAGCAATGACATCTATGTCATCAGGCCCGTAGCAGCATAATGAGTGGATTCAGGTATGATGATTCTAACTGAAATAAGTCACACAGAAAAAGAAACATCATAAGATATCACTAATACACGGAATGTAAACTTGGCTACACAGGAACTGGATTACAAAACAGAACAGGGTCTCAAATTTAGAAAACCAACTTATGCTTGCTTAAGGGGAAAGGTGAGTTGGGGTGCTGCATAAAACCAGAGATTGAAATGAGCACAGAGTAAGTTCCTTAAGCCAAATATGGAATACACAAGAGCTACTCCTTGCTCAACGAAATGGACTCAACACCCCATACTAAACGCCTAAGAATGTACCCGACTACTAAGTATCTTAAAACCTATGGATTGCTATGTCTCCGAAAGAGAATCAAGCGTGTGTACAGGGGCATAAACGCAGCAGTGATAGGATTGGAGAGGTTCGGTGAGCAAATGAAGACCCTTTGAAGTCATATTGCATGGTACCCATTCCACGGGTCTCAACTCTCCAGGTTTAAGGGATTCTTCCTTCAGCTAAAACATGCATGTGGAACCCAGAGTATGATCAACCGTGTGATCGGGAGACGTGTTCAAATATGTCTCCGTTCTCGTCCCCTGGTACTCGGGTGCAACATTCCAGACGCTTTACTAACACTCTCCCGACTTGGAGAGTCAGTGCCTTTAACCTCCTGTTTGGCCCAGTTTGCAATTTCTGCGGAAGATGAACAGGAATAGGGAGAACCAATGAGAGACTAGCTGGAGGTGTCTGGACGGGCAAATTTAACTCTCATTTCCCACCAGGAAGAGGAATTAACCAAAGGCTCAGCGTGCCGTGCCGGAACCAGATTAGGGCCTGAAGCAATCCTGCGGTGTTGCGGCCAGCTCACAAGAAAGCGAGTTGAAGAAAGGAGCTCAGGGGCACTGTAATTCACAAACCTGCAGAGTTATAAATGACAGCTATCGTCCAAAAATATACTGAAGTAAGGCTGCCAAGAGGAATTGAAATCGGGGCAGAATTGCAGGAAACCGATTTCAGGAGGTAGACTGGAATTGCATTTAAAGCATAGGAAAAGAGGCAGAACGTCCACAATGATGCACTTGGCCAAAAAGCGCGTATGCGTTTTTTCCTGAATATATTCTGGAAAAAACGCATACGCACTTTTTGGCCAACCAAGCAAGCTTGCAAAGGAAATCTGCACTACAATGAAGTCTCACTTCCCCCCGGTCAAAAGGGCCATCTGAAAAAAGTGTAAAATCCAGAAAGGCAGGACAGGCCATGGAGAACTGGGAGCCTTGTTATGCTGATGGGTGGGATGTAAATTGCCAACAGCCACTCCGGAGAAGTGTATGGTGTTTCCTGAAACATCTAAAAAACAAAGCCACAGAGCCTAGGGCACTTCCACTTATGGTCCTGTAGCTTAGGGAAATGAAAATCAAAAAGACACAGCCACCCCAAAGCTTGGAACGGCTCTGTTTACAAGAACCTCGTTTACGGTACAAGTTCAATATCGCAGAAAGTGAAAAATGATGAAGAAGTTGTGGTACTTACGTACAATGCAATATCACTCAGCAATGACATCTATGTCATCAGGCCCGTAGCAGCATAATGAGTGGATTCAGGTATGATGATTCTAACTGAAATAAGTCACACAGAAAAAGAAACATCATAAGATATCACTAATACACGGAATGTAAACTTGGCTACACAGGAACTGGATTACAAAACAGAACAGGGTCTCAAATTTAGAAAACCAACTTATGCTTGCTTAAGGGGAAAGGTGAGTTGGGGTGCTGCATAAAACCAGAGATTGAAATGAGCACAGAGTAAGTTCCTTAAGCCAAATATGGAATACACAAGAGCTACTCCTTGCTCAACGAAATGGACTCAACACCCCATACTAAACGCCTAAGAATGTACCCGACTACTAAGTATCTTAAAACCTATGGATTGCTATGTCTCCGAAAGAGAATCAAGCGTGTGTACAGGGGCATAAACGCAGCAGTGATAGGATTGGAGAGGTTCGGTGAGCAAATGAAGACCCTTTGAAGTCATATTGCATGGTACCCATTCCACGGGTCTCAACTCTCCAGGTTTAAGGGATTCTTCCTTCAGCTAAAACATGCATGTGGAACCCAGAATATGATCAACTGTGTGATCGGGAGACGTCTTCAAATATGTCTCCGTTCTCGTCCCCTGGTACTCGGGTGCAACATTCCACACGCTTTACTAACACTCTCCCGACTTGGAGAGTCAGTGCCTTTAACCTCCTGTTTGGCCCAGTTTGCAATTTCTGCGGAAGATGAACAGGAATAGGGAGAACCAATGAGAGACTAGCTGGAGGTGTCTGGACGGGCAAATTTAACTCTCATTTCCCACCAGGAAGAGGAATTAACCAAAGGCTCAGCGTGCGGTGCCGGAACCAGATTAGGGCCTGAAGCAATCCTGCGGTGTTGCGGCCAGCTCACAAGAAAGCGAATTGAAGAAAGGAACTCAGGGGCACTGTAATTCACAAACCTGCAGAGTTATAAATGACAGCTATCGTCCAAAAATATACTGAAGTAAGGCTGCCAAGAGGACTTGAAAGCGGGGCAGAATTGCAGGAAACCGATTTCAGGAGGTAGACTGGAATTGCATTTAAAGCATAGGAAAAGAGGCAGAACGTCCACAATGATGCACTTGGCCAAAAAGGGCGTATGCGTTTTTTCCTGAATATATTCAGGAAAAAACGCATACGCCCTTTTTGGCCAACCAAGCAAGCTTGCAAAGGAAATCTGCACTACAATGAAGTCTCACTTCCCCCCGGTCAAAAGGGTCATCTGAAAAAAGTGTAAAATCCAGAAAGGCAGGACAGGCCATGGAGAACTGGGAGCCTTGTTATGCTGATGGGCGGGATGTAAATTGCCAACAGCCACTCGGGAGAAGTGTATGGTGTTTCCTGAAACATCTAAAAAACAAAGCAACAGAGCCTAGGGCACTTCCACTTATGGTCCTATAGCTTAGGGAAATGAAAATCAAAAAGACACAGCCACCCCAAAATTTGGGACGGCTCTGTTTACAAGAACCTCGTTTACGGTACAAGTTCAATATCGCAGAAAGTGAAAAATGGAGGAAGAAGTTGTGGTACTTACGTACAATGTAATATCACTCAGCAATGACATCTATGTCATCAGGCCCGTAGCAGCATAATGAGTGGATTCAGGTATGATGATTCTAACTGAAATAAGTCACACAGAAAAAGAAGCATCATAAGATATCACTAATACACGGAATGTAAACTTGGCTACACAGGAACTGGATTACAAAACAGAACAGGGTCTCAAATTTAGAAAACCAACTTATGCTTGCTTAAGGGGAAAGGTGAGTTGGGGTGCTGCATAAAACCAGAGATTGAAATGAGCACAGATAAAGCTCCTTAAGCCAAATATGGAATAGACAAGAGCTACTCCTTGCTCAACGAAATGGACTCAACACCCCATATTAAACGCCTAAGAATGTACCTGACTAGTAAGTATCTGAAAACGTATGGATTGCTATGTCTCCGAAAGAGAATCAAGCGTGTGTACAGGGGCATAAACACAGCAGTGATAGGATTGGAGAGGTTCGGTGAGCAAATGAAGACCCTTTGAAGTCATATTGCATGGTACCCATTCCACGGGTCTCAACTCTCCAGGTTTAAGGGATTCTTCCTTCAGCTAAAACATGCATGTGGAACCCAGAGTATGATCAACCGTGTGATCGGGAGACGTGTTCAAATATGTCTCCGTTCTCGTCCCCTGGTACTCGGGTGCAACATTCCAGACGCTTTACTAACACTCTCCCGACTTGGAGAGTCAGTGCCTTTAACCTCCTGTTTGGCCCAGTTTGCAATTTCTGCGGAAGATGAACAGGAATAGGGAGAACCAATGAGAGACTAGCTGGAGGTGTCTGGACGGGCAAATTTAACTCTCATTTCCCACCAGGAAGAGGAATTAACCAAAGGCTCAGCGTGCCGTGCCGGAACCAGATTAGGGCCTGAAGCAATCCTGCGGTGTTGCGGCCAGCTCACAAGAAAGCGAGTTGAAGAAAGGAGCTCAGGGGCACTGTAATTCACAAACCTGCAGAGTTATAAATGACAGCTATCGTCCAAAAATATACTGAAGTAAGGCTGCCAAGAGGAATTGAAATCGGGGCAGAATTGCAGGAAACCGATTTCAGGAGGTAGACTGGAATTGCATTTAAAGCATAGGAAAAGAGGCAGAACGTCCACAATGATGCACTTGGCCAAAAAGCGCGTATGCGTTTTTTCCTGAATATATTCTGGAAAAAACGCATACGCACTTTTTGGCCAACCAAGCAAGCTTGCAAAGGAAATCTGCACTACAATGAAGTCTCACTTCCCCCCGGTCAAAAGGGCCATCTGAAAAAAGTGTAAAATCCAGAAAGGCAGGACAGGCCATGGAGAACTGGGAGCCTTGTTATGCTGATGGGTGGGATGTAAATTGCCAACAGCCACTCGGGAGAAGTGTATGGTGTTTCCTGAAACATCTAAAAAACAAAGCCACAGAGCCTAGGGCACTTCCACTTATGGTCCTGTAGCTTAGGGAAATGAAAATCAAAAAGACACAGCCACCCCAAAGCTTGGAACGGCTCTGTTTACAAGAACCTCGTTTACGGTACAAGTTCAATATCGCAGAAAGTGAAAAATGATGAAGAAGTTGTGGTACTTACGTACAATGCAATATCACTCAGCAATGACATCTATGTCATCAGGCCCGTAGCAGCATAATGAGTGGATTCAGGTATGATGATTCTAACTGAAATAAGTCACACAGAAAAAGAAACATCATAAGATATCACTAATACACGGAATGTAAACTTGGCTACACAGGAACTGGATTACAAAACAGAACAGGGTCTCAAATTTAGAAAACCAACTTATGCTTGCTTAAGGGGAAAGGTGAGTTGGGGTGCTGCATAAAACCAGAGATTGAAATGAGCACAGATAAAGCTCCTTAAGCCAAATATGGAATAGACAAGAGCTACTCCTTGCTCAACGAAATGGACTCAACACCCCATATGAAACGCCTAAGAATGTACCTGACTAGTAAGTATCTGAAAACCTATGGATTGCTATGTCTCCGAAAGAGAATCAAGCGTGTGTACAGGGGCATAAACGCAGCAGTGATAGGATTGGAGAGGTTCGGTGAGCAAATGAAGACCCTTTGAAGTCATATTGCATGGTACCCATTCCACGGGTCTCAACTCTCCAGGTTTAAGGGATTCTTCCTTCAGCTAAAACATGCATGTGGAACCCAGAGTATGATCAACCGTGTGATCGGGAGACGTCTTCAAATATGTCTCCGTTCTCGTCCCCTGGTACTCGGGTGCAACATTCCAGACGCTTTACTAACACTCTCCCGACTTGGAGAGTCAGTGCCTTTAACCTCCTGTTTGGCCCAGTTTGCAATTTCTGCGGAAGATGAACAGGAATAGGGAGAACCAATGAGAGACTAGCTGGAGGTGTCTGGACGGGCAAATTTAACTCTCATTTCCCACCAGGAAGAGGAATTAACCAAAGGCTCAGCGTGCCGTGCCGGAACCAGATTAGGGCCTGAAGCAATCCTGCGGTGTTGCGGCCAGCTCACAAGAAAGCGAGTTGAAGAAAGGAGCTCAGGGACACTGTAATTCACAACCTGCAGAGTTATCAATGACAGCTATCGTCCAAAAATATACTGAAGTAAGGCTGCCAAGAGGACTTGAAAGCGGGGCAGAATTGCAGGAAACCGATTTCAGGAGGTAGACTGGAATTGCATTTAAAGCATAGGAAAAGAGGCAGAACGTCCACAATGATGCACTTGGCCAAAAAGGGCGTATGCGTTTTTTCCTGAATATATTCAGGAAAAAACGCATACGCCCTTTTTGGCCAACCAAGCAAGCTTGCAAAGGAAATCTGCACTACAATGAAGTCTCACTTCCCCCCGGTCAAAAGGGTCATCTGAAAAAAGTGTAAAATCCAGAAAGGCAGGACAGGCCATGGAGAACTGGGAGCCTTGTTATGCTGATGGGCGGGATGTAAATTGCCAACAGCCACTCGGGAGAAGTGTATGGTGTTTCCTGAAACATCTAAAAAACAAAGCCACAGAGCCTAGGGCACTTCCACTTATGGTCCTATAGCTTAGGGAAATGAAAATCAAAAAGACACAGCCACCCCAAAGTTTGGGACGGCTCTGTTTACAAGAACCTCGTTTACGGTACAAGTTCAATATCGCAGAAAGTGAGAAATGGACAAAGAAGTTGTGGTACTTACGTACAATGCAATATCACTCAGCAATGACATCTATGTCATCAGGCCCGTAGCAGCATAATGAGTGGATTCAGGTATGATGATTCTAATTGAAATAAGTCACACAGAAAAAGAAACATCATAAGATATCACTAATACACGGAATGTAAACTTGGCTACACAGGAACTGGATTACAAAACAGAACAGGGTCTCAAATTTAGAAAACCAACTTATGCTTGCTTAAGGGGAAAGGTGAGTTGGGGTGCTGCATAAAACCAGAGATTGAAATGAGCACAGTTAAAGTTCCTTAAGCCAAATATGGAATAGACAAGAGCTACTCCTTGCTCAACGAAATGGACTCAGCACCCCATACTAAACGCCTAAGAATGTACCTGACTACTAAGTATCTTAAAACCTATGGATTGCTATGTCTCCGAAAGAGAATCAAGAGTGTGTACAGGGGCATAAACGCAGCAGTGATAGGATTGGAGAGGTTCGGTGAGCAAATGAAGACCCTTTGAAATCATATTGCATGGTACCCATTCCACGGGTCTCAACTCTCCAGGTTTAAGGGATTCTTCCTTCAGCTAAAGCATGCATGTGGAACCCAGAATATGATCAACCGTGTGATCGGGAGACGTTTTCAAATATGTCTCCGTTCTCGTCCCCTGGTACTCGGGTGCAACATTCCAGACGCTTTACTAACACTCTCCCGACTTGGAGAGTCAGTGCCTTTAACCTCCTGTTTGGCCCAGTTTGCAATTTCTGCGGAAGATGAACAGGAATAGGGAGAACCAATGAGAGACTAGCTGGAGGTGTCTGGACGGGCAAATTTAACTCTCATTTCCCACCAGGAAGAGGAATTAACCAAAGGCTCAGCGTGCCGTGCCGGAACAAGATTAGGGCCTGAAGCAATCCTGCGGTGTTGCGGCCAGTTCACAGGAAAGCGAGTTGAAGAAAGGAGCTCAGGGGCACTGTAATTCACAAACCTGCAGAGTTATAAATGACAGCTATCGTCCAAAAATATACTGAAGTAAGGCTGCCAAGAGGACTTGAAAGCGGGGCAGAATTGCAGGAAACCGATTTCAGGAGGTAGATTGGAATTGCATTTAAAGCATAGAAAAAGAGGCAGAACGTCCACAATGATGCACTTGGCCAAAAAGGGCGTATGCGTTTTTTCCTGAATATATTCAGGAAAAAACGCATACGCCCTTTTTGGCCAACCAAGCAAGCTTGCAAAGGAAATCTGCACTACAATGAAGTCTCACTTCCCCCCGGTCAAAAGGGCCATCTGAAAAAAGTGTAAATTCCAGAAAGTCAGGACAGGCCATGGAGAACTGGGATCCTTGTTATGCTGATGGGCGGGATGTAAATTGCCAACAGCCACTCGGGAGAAGTGTATGGTGTTTCCTGAAACATCTAAAAAACAAAGCAACAGAGCCTAGGGCACTTCCACTTATGGTCCTATAGCTTAGGGAAATGAAAATCAAAAAGACACAGCCACCCCAAAGTTTGGGACGGCTCTGTTTACAAGAACCTCGTTTACGGTACAAGTTCAATGTCGCAGAAAGTGAAAAATGGATAAAGAAGTTGTGGTACTTACGTACAATGCAATATCACTCAGCAATGACATCTATGTCATCAGGCCCGTAGCAGCATAATGAGTGGATTCAGGTATGATTATTCTAACTGAAATAAGTCACACAGAAAAAGAAACATCATAAGATATCACTAATACACGGAATGTAAACTTGGCTACCCAGGAACTGGATTACAAAACAGAACAGGGTCTCAAATTTAGAAAACCAACTTATGCTTGCTTAAGGGGAAAGGTGAGTTGGGGTGCTGCATAAAACCAGAGATTGAAATGAGCACAGAGTAAGTTCCTTAAGCCAAATATGGAATACACAAGAGCTACTCCTTGCTCAACGAAATGGACTCAACACCCCATACTAAACGCCTAAGAATGTACCCGACTACTAAGTATCTTAAAACCTATGGATTGCTATGTCTCCGAAAGAGAATCAAGCGTGTGTACAGGGGCATAAACGCAGCAGTGATAGGATTGGAGCGGTTCGGTGAGCAAATGAAGACCCTTTGAAGTCATATTGCATGGTACCCATTCCACGGGTCTCAACTCTCCAGGTTTAAGGGATTCTTCCTTCAGCTAAAACATGCATGTGGAACCCAGAATATGATCAACCGTGTGATCGGGAGACGTCTTCAAATATGTCTCCGTTCTCGTCCCCTGGTACTCGGGTGCAACATTCCACACGCTTTACTAACACTGTCCCGACTTGGAGAGTCAGTGCCTTTAACCTCCTGTTTGGCCCAGTTTGCAATTTCTGCGGAAGATGAACAGGAATAGGGAGAACCAATGAGAGACTAGCTGGAGGTGTCTGGACGGGCAAATTTAACTCTCATTTCCCACCAGGAAGAGGAATTAACCAAAGGCTCAGCGTGCGGTGCCGGAACCAGATTAGGGCCTGAAGCAATCCTGCGGTGTTGCGGCCAGCTCACAAGAAAGCGAATTGAAGAAAGGAACTCAGGGGCACTGTAATTCACAAACCTGCAGAGTTATAAATGACAGCTATCGTCCAAAAATATACTGAAGTAAGGCTGCCAAGAGGACTTGAAAGCGGGGCAGAATTGCAGGAAACCGATTTCAGGAGGTAGACTGGAATTGCATTTAAAGCATAGGAAAAGAGGCAGAACGTCCACAATGATGCACTTGGCCAAAAAGGGCGTATGCGTTTTTTCCTGAATATATTCAGGAAAAAACGCATACGCCCTTTTTGGCCAACCAAGCAAGCTTGCAAAGGAAATCTGCACTACAATGAAGTCTCACTTCCCCCCGGTCAAAAGGGTCATCTGAAAAAAGTGTAAAATCCAGAAAGGCAGGACAGGCCATGGAGAACTGGGAGCCTTGTTATGCTGATGGGCGGGATGTAAATTGCCAACAGCCACTCGGGAGAAGTGTATGGTGTTTCCTGAAACATCTAAAAAACAAAGCAACAGAGCCTAGGGCACTTCCACTTATGGTCCTATAGCTTAGGGAAATGAAAATCAAAAAGACACAGCCACCCCAAAGTTTGGGACGGCTCTGTTTACAAGAACCTCGTTTACGGTACAAGTTCAATATCGCAGAAAGTGAGAAATGGACAAAGAAGTTGTGGTACTTACGTACAATGCAATATCACTCAGCAATGACATCTATGTCATCAGGCCCGTAGCAGCATAATGAGTGGATTCAGGTATGATGATTCTAACTGAAATAAGTCACACAGAAAAAGAAACATCATAAGATATCACTAATACACGGAATGTAAACTTGGCTACACAGGAACTGGATTACAAAACAGAACAGGGTCTCAAATTTAGAAAACCAACTTATGCTTGCTTAAGGGGAAAGGTGAGTTGGGGTGCTGCATAAAACCAGAGATTGAAATGAGCACAGAGTAAGTTCCTTAAGCCAAATATGGAATACACAAGAGCTACTCCTTGCTCAACGAAATGGACTCAACACCCCATATTAAACGCCTAAGAATGTACCTCACTAGTAAGTATCTTAAAACCTATGGATTGCTATGTCTCCAAAAGAGAATAAAGCGTGTGTACAGGGGCATAAATGCAGCAGTGATAGGATTGGAGAGGTTCGGTGAGCAAATGAAGACCCTTTGAAGTCATATTGCATGGTACCCATTCCACGGGTCTCAACTCTCCAGGTTTAAGGGATTCTTCCTTCAGCTAAAACATGCATGTGGAACCCAGAATATGATCAACCGTGAGATCGGGAGACGTGTTCAAATATGTCTCCGTTCTCGTCCCCTGGTACTCGGGTGCAACATTCCACACGCTTTACTAACACTCTCCCGACTTGGAGAGTCAGTGCCTTTAACCTCCTGTTTGGCCCAGTTTGCAATTTCTGCGGAAGATGAACAGGAATAGGGAGAACCAATGAGAGACTAGCTGGAGGTGTCTGGACGGGCAAATTTAACTCTCATTTCCCACCAGGAAGAGGAATTAACCAAAGGCTCAGCGTGCCGTGCCGGAACCAGATTAGGGCCTGAAGCAATCCTGCGGTGTTGCGGCCAGCTCACAAGAAAGCGAGTTGAAGAAAGGAGCTCAGGGGCACTGTAATTCACAAACCTGCAGAGTTATAAATGACAGCTATCGTCCAAAAATATACTGAAGTAAGGCTGCCAAGAGGAATTGAAATCGGGGCAGAATTGCAGGAAACCGATTTCAGGAGGTAGACTGGAATTGCATTTAAAGCATAGGAAAAGAGGCAGAACGTCCACAATGATGCACTTGGCCAAAAAGCGCGTATGCGTTTTTTCCTGAATATATTCTGGAAAAAACGCATACGCACTTTTTGGCCAACCAAGCAAGCTTGCAAAGGAAATCTGCACTACAATGAAGTCTCACTTCCCCCCGGTCAAAAGGGCCATCTGAAAAAAGTGTAAAATCCAGAAAGGCAGGACAGGCCATGGAGAACTGGGAGCCTTGTTATGCTGATGGGTGGGATGTAAATTGCCAACAGCCACTCCGGAGAAGTGTATGGTGTTTCCTGAAACATCTAAAAAACAAAGCCACAGAGCCTAGGGCACTTCCACTTATGGTCCTGTAGCTTAGGGAAATGAAAATCAAAAAGACACAGCCACCCCAAAGCTTGGGACGGCTCTGTTTACAAGAACCTCGTTTACGGTACAAGTTCAATATCGCAGAAAGTGAAAAATGATGAAGAAGTTGTGGTACTTACGTACAATGCAATATCACTCAGCAATGACATCTATGTCATCAGGCCCGTAGCAGCATAATGAGTGGATTCAGGTATGATGATTCTAACTGAAATAAGTCACACAGAAAAAGAAACATCATAAGATATCACTAATACACGGAATGTAAACTTGGCTACACAGGAACTGGATTACAAAACAGAACAGGGTCTCAAATTTAGAAAACCAACTTATGCTTGCTTAAGGGGAAAGGTGAGTTGGGGTGCTGCATAAAACCAGAGATTGAAATGAGCACAGATAAAGCTCCTTAAGCCAAATATGGAATAGACAAGAGCTACTCCTTGCTCAACGAAATGGACTCAACACCCCATATGAAACGCCTAAGAATGTACCTGACTAGTAAGTATCTGAAAACCTATGGATTGCTATGTCTCCGAAAGAGAATCAAGCGTGTGTACAGGGGCATAAACGCAGCAGTGATAGGATTGGAGAGGTTCGGTGAGCAAATGAAGACCCTTTGAAGTCATATTGCATGGTACCCATTCCACGGGTCTCAACTCTCCAGGTTTAAGGGATTCTTCCTTCAGCTAAAACATGCATGTGGAACCCAGAGTATGATCAACCGTGTGATCGGGAGACGTCTTCAAATATGTCTCCGTTCTCGTCCCCTGGTACTCGGGTGCAACATTCCAGACGCTTTACTAACACTCTCCCGACTTGGAGAGTCAGTGCCTTTAACCTCCTGTTTGGCCCAGTTTGCAATTTCTGCGGAAGATGAACAGGAATAGGGAGAACCAATGAGAGACTAGCTGGAGGTGTCTGGACGGGCAAATTTAACTCTCATTTCCCACCAGGAAGAGGAATTAACCAAAGGCTCAGCGTGCCGTGCCGGAACCAGATTAGGGCCTGAAGCAATCCTGCGGTGTTGCGGCCAGCTCACAAGAAAGCGAGTTGAAGAAAGGAGCTCAGGGACACTGTAATTCACAACCTGCAGAGTTATCAATGACAGCTATCGTCCAAAAATATACTGAAGTAAGGCTGCCAAGAGGACTTGAAAGCGGGGCAGAATTGCAGGAAACCGATTTCAGGAGGTAGACTGGAATTGCATTTAAAGCATAGGAAAAGAGGCAGAACGTCCACAATGATGCACTTGGCCAAAAAGGGCGTATGCGTTTTTTCCTGAATATATTCAGGAAAAAACGCATACGCCCTTTTTGGCCAACCAAGCAAGCTTGCAAAGGAAATCTGCACTACAATGAAGTCTCACTTCCCCCCGGTCAAAAGGGCCATCTGAAAAAAGTGTAAAATCCAGAAAGTCAGGACAGGCCATGGAGAACTGGGATCCTTGTTATGCTGATGGGCGGGATGTAAATTGCCAACAGCCACTCGGGAGAAGTGTATGGTGTTTCCTGAAACATCTAAAAAACAAAGACACAGAGCCTAGGGCACTTCAACTTATGGTCCTGTAGCTTAGGGAAATGAAAATCAAAAAGACACAGCCACCCCAAAGCTTGGGACGGCTCTGTTTACAAGAACCTCGTTTACGGTACAAGTTCAATATCGCAGAAAGTGAGAAATGGACAAAGAAGTTGTGGTACTTACGTACAATGCAATATCACTCAGCAATGACATCTATGTCATCAGGCCCGTAGCAGCATAATGAGTGGATTCAGGTATGATGATTCTAATTGAAATAAGTCACACAGAAAAAGAAACATCATAAGATATCACTAATACACGGAATGTAAACTTGGCTACACAGGAACTGGATTACAAAACAGAACAGGGTCTCAAATTTAGAAAACCAACTTATGCTTGCTTAAGGGGAAAGGTGAGTTGGGGTGCTGCATAAAACCAGAGATTGAAATGAGCACAGTTAAAGTTCCTTAAGCCAAATATGGAATAGACAAGAGCTACTCCTTGCTCAACGAAATGGACTCAGCACCCCATACTAAACGCCTAAGAATGTACCTGACTACTAAGTATCTTAAAACCTATGGATTGCTATGTCTCCGAAAGAGAATCAAGAGTGTGTACAGGGGCATAAACGCAGCAGTGATAGGATTGGAGAGGTTCGGTGAGCAAATGAAGACCCTTTGAAGTCATATTGCATGGTACCCATTCCACGGGTCTCAACTCTCCAGGTTTAAGGGATTCTTCCTTCAGCTAAAGCATGCATGTGGAACCCAGAATATGATCAACCGTGTGATCGGGAGACGTGTTCAAATATGTCTCCGTTCTCGTCCCCTGGTACTCGGGTGCAACATTCCAGACGCTTTACTAACACTCTCCCGACTTGGAGAGTCAGTGCCTTTAACCTCCTGTTTGGCCCAGTTTGCAATTTCTGCGGAAGATGAACAGGAATAGGGAGAACCAATGAGAGACTAGCTGGAGGTGTCTGGACGGGCAAATTTAACTCTCATTTCCCACCAGGAAGAGGAATTAACCAAAGGCTCAGCCTGCCGTGCCGGAACAAGATTAGGGCCTGAAGCAATCCTGCGGTGTTGCGGCCAGTTCACAGGAAAGCGAGTTGAAGAAAGGAGCTCAGGGGCACTGTAATTCACAAACCTGCAGAGTTATCAATGACAGCTATCGTCCAAAAATATACTGAAGTAAGGCTGCCAAGAGGACTTGAAAGCGGGGCAGAATTGCAGGAAACCGATTTCAGGAGGTAGACTGGAATTGCATTTAAAGCATAGGAAAATAGGCAGAACGTCCACAATGATGCACTTGGCCAAAAAGGGCGTATGCGTTTTTTCCTGAATATATTCAGGAAAAAACGCATACGCCCTTTTTGGCCAACCAAGCAAGCTTGCAAAGGAAATCTGCACTACAATGAAGTCTCACTTCCCCCCGGTCAAAAGGGTCATCTGAAAAAAGTGTAAAATCCAGAAAGGCAGGACAGGCCATGGAGAACTGGGAGCCTTGTTATGCTGATGGGCGGGATGTAAATTGCCAACAGCCACTCGGGAGAAGTGTATGGTGTTTCCTGAAACATCTAAAAAACAAAGCCACAGAGCCTAGGGCACTTCCACTTATGGTCCTATAGCTTAGGGAAATGAAAATCAAAAAGACACAGCCACCCCAAAGTTTGGGACGGCTCTGTTTACAAGAACCTCGTTTACGGTACAAGTTCAATGTCGCAGAAAGTGAAAAATGGATAAAGAAGTTGTGGTACTTACGTACAATGCAATATCACTCAGCAATGACATCTATGTCATCAGGCCCGTAGCAGCATAATGAGTGGATTCAGGTATGATTATTCTAACTGAAATAAGTCACACAGAAAAAGAAACATCATAAGATATCACTAATACACGGAATGTAAACTTGGCTACACAGGAACTGGATTACTAAACAGAACAGGGTCTCAAATTTAGAAAACCAACTTATGCTTGCTTAAGGGGAAAGGTGAGTTGGGGTGCTGCATAAAACCAGAGATTGAAATGAGCACAGAGTAAGTTCCTTAAGCCAAATATGGAATACACAAGAGCTACTCCTTGCTCAACGAAATGGACTCAACACCCCATACTAAACGCCTAAGAATGTACCTGACTAGTAAGTATCTGAAAACCTATGGATTGCTATGTCTCCGAAAGAGAATCAAGCATGTGTACAGGGGCATAAACGCAGCAGTGATAGGA
This sequence comes from Globicephala melas, assembly GCF_963455315.2. NCBI lineage: Eukaryota > Metazoa > Chordata > Mammalia > Artiodactyla > Delphinidae > Globicephala > Globicephala melas. Next base: position 695,810 of record NW_027207299.1, on the reverse strand, counting down.
TTGGAGAGGTTCGGTGAGCAAATGAAGACCCTTTGAAGTCATATTGCATGGTACCCATTCCACGGGTCTCAACTCTCCAGGTTTAAGGGATTCTTCCTTCAGCTAAAACATGCATGTGGAACCCAGAGTATGATCAACCGTGTGATCGGGAGACGTCTTCAAATATGTCTCCGTTCTCGTCCCCTGGTACTCGGGTGCAACATTCCAGACGCTTTACTAACACTCTCCCGACTTGGAGAGTCAGTGCCTTTAACATCCTGTTTGGCCCAGTTTGCAATTTCTGCGGAAGATGAACAGGAATAGGGAGAACCAATGAGAGACTAGCTGGAGGTGTCTGGACGGGCAAATTTAACTCTCATTTCCCACCAGGAAGAGGACTTAACCAAAGGCTCAGCGTGCGGTGCCGGAACCAGATTAGGGCCTGAAGCAATGCTGCGGTGTTGCGGCCAGCTCACAAGAAAGCGAGTTGAAGAAAGGAGCTCAGGGGCACTGTGATTCACAAACCTGCAGAGTTATAAATGACAGCTATCGTCCAAAAATGTACTGAAGTAAGGCTGCCAAGAGGACTTGAAAGCGGGGCAGAATTGCAGGAATCCGATTTCAGGAGGTAGACTGGAATTGCATTTAAAGCATAGGAAAAGAGGCAGAACGTCCACAATGATGCACTTGGCCAAAAAGGGCGTATGCGTTTTTTCCTGAATATATTCAGGAAAAAACGCATACGCCCTTTTTGGCCAACCAAGCAAGCTTGCAAAGGAAATCTGCACTACAATGAAGTCTCACTTCACCCCGGTCAAAAGGGCCATCTGAAAAAAGTGTAAAATCCAGAAAGGCAGGACAGGCCATGGAGAACTGGGATCCTTGTTATGCTGATGGGCGGGATGTAAATTGCCAACAGCCACTCGGGAGAAGTGTATGGTGTTTCCTGAAACATCTAAAAAACAAAGCCACAGAGCCTAGGGCACTTCCACTTATGGTCCTATAGCTTAGGGAAATGAAAATCAAAAAGACACAGCCACCCCAAAGTTTGGGACGGCTCTGTTTACAAGAACCTCGTTTACGGTACAAGTTCAATATCACAGAAAGTGAGAAATGGACAAAGAAGTTGTGGTACTTACGTACAATGCAATATCACTCAGCAATGACATCTATGTCATCAGGCCCGTAGCAGCATAATGAGTGGATTCAGGTATGATGATTCTAACTGAAATAAGTCACACAGAAAAAGAAACATCATAAGATATCACTAATACACGGAATGTAAACTTGGCTACACAGGAACTGGATTACAAAACAGAACAGGGTCTCAAATTTAGAAAACCAACTTATGCTTGCTTAAGGGGAAAGGTGAGTTGGGGTGCTGCATAAAACCAGAGATTGAAATGAGCACAGATAAAGCTCCTTAAGCCAAATATGGAATAGACAAGAGCTACTCCTTGCTCAACGAAATGGACTCAACACCCCATATGAAACGCCTAAGAATGTACCTGACTAGTAAGTATCTGAAAACCTATGGATTGCTATGTCTCCGAAAGAGAATCAAGCGTGTGTACAGGGGCATAAACGCAGCAGTGATAGGATTGGAGAGGTTCGGTGAGCAAATGAAGACCCTTTGAAGTCATATTGCATGGTACCCATTCCACGGGTCTCAACTCTCCAGGTTTAAGGGATTCTTCCTTCAGCTAAAACATGCATGTGGAACCCAGAGTATGATCAACCGTGTGATCGGGAGACGTCTTCAAATATGTCTCCGTTCTCGTCCCCTGGTACTCGGGTGCAACATTCCAGACGCTTTACTAACACTCTCCCGACTTGGAGAGTCAGTGCCTTTAACCTCCTGTTTGGCCCAGTTTGCAATTTCTGCGGAAGATGAACAGGAATAGGGAGAACCAATGAGAGACTAGCTGGAGGTGTCTGGACGGGCAAATTTAACTCTCATTTCCCACCAGGAAGAGGAATTAACCAAAGGCTCAGCGTGCCGTGCCGGAACCAGATTAGGGCCTGAAGCAATCCTGCGGTGTTGCGGCCAGCTCACAAGAAAGCGAGTTGAAGAAAGGAGCTCAGGGACACTGTAATTCACAACCTGCAGAGTTATCAATGACAGCTATCGTCCAAAAATATACTGAAGTAAGGCTGCCAAGAGGACTTGAAAGCGGGGCAGAATTGCAGGAAACCGATTTCAGGAGGTAGACTGGAATTGCATTTAAAGCATAGGAAAAGAGGCAGAACGTCCACAATGATGCACTTGGCCAAAAAGGGCGTATGCGTTTTTTCCTGAATATATTCAGGAAAAAACGCATACGCCCTTTTTGGCCAACCAAGCAAGCTTGCAAAGGAAATCTGCACTACAATGAAGTCTCACTTCCCCCCGGTCAAAAGGGTCATCTGAAAAAAGTGTAAAATCCAGAAAGGCAGGACAGGCCATGGAGAACTGGGAGCCTTGTTATGCTGATGGGCGGGATGTAAATTGCCAACAGCCACTCGGGAGAAGTGTATGGTGTTTCCTGAAACATCTAAAAAACAAAGCCACAGAGCCTAGGGCACTTCCACTTATGGTCCTATAGCTTAGGGAAATGAAAATCAAAAAGACACAGCCACCCCAAAGTTTGGGACGGCTCTGTTTACAAGAACCTCGTTTACGGTACAAGTTCAATATCGCAGAAAGTGAGAAATGGACAAAGAAGTTGTGGTACTTACGTACAATGCAATATCACTCAGCAATGACATCTATGTCATCAGGCCCGTAGCAGCATAATGAGTGGATTCAGGTATGATGATTCTAATTGAAATAAGTCACACAGAAAAAGAAACATCATAAGATATCACTAATACACGGAATGTAAACTTGGCTACACAGGAACTGGATTACAAAACAGAACAGGGTCTCAAATTTAGAAAACCAACTTATGCTTGCTTAAGGGGAAAGGTGAGTTGGGGTGCTGCATAAAACCAGAGATTGAAATGAGCACAGTTAAAGTTCCTTAAGCCAAATATGGAATAGACAAGAGCTACTCCTTGCTCAACGAAATGGACTCAGCACCCCATACTAAACGCCTAAGAATGTACCTGACTACTAAGTATCTTAAAACCTATGGATTGCTATGTCTCCGAAAGAGAATCAAGAGTGTGTACAGGGGCATAAACGCAGCAGTGATAGGATTGGAGAGGTTCGGTGAGCAAATGAAGACCCTTTGAAATCATATTGCATGGTACCCATTCCACGGGTCTCAACTCTCCAGGTTTAAGGGATTCTTCCTTCAGCTAAAGCATGCATGTGGAACCCAGAATATGATCAACCGTGTGATCGGGAGACGTTTTCAAATATGTCTCCGTTCTCGTCCCCTGGTACTCGGGTGCAACATTCCAGACGCTTTACTAACACTCTCCCGACTTGGAGAGTCAGTGCCTTTAACCTCCTGTTTGGCCCAGTTTGCAATTTCTGCGGAAGATGAACAGGAATAGGGAGAACCAATGAGAGACTAGCTGGAGGTGTCTGGACGGGCAAATTTAACTCTCATTTCCCACCAGGAAGAGGAATTAACCAAAGGCTCAGCGTGCCGTGCCGGAACAAGATTAGGGCCTGAAGCAATCCTGCGGTGTTGCGGCCAGTTCACAGGAAAGCGAGTTGAAGAAAGGAGCTCAGGGGCACTGTAATTCACAAACCTGCAGAGTTATAAATGACAGCTATCGTCCAAAAATATACTGAAGTAAGGCTGCCAAGAGGACTTGAAAGCGGGGCAGAATTGCAGGAAACCGATTTCAGGAGGTAGATTGGAATTGCATTTAAAGCATAGAAAAAGAGGCAGAACGTCCACAATGATGCACTTGGCCAAAAAGGGCGTATGCGTTTTTTCCTGAATATATTCAGGAAAAAACGCATACGCCCTTTTTGGCCAACCAAGCAAGCTTGCAAAGGAAATCTGCACTACAATGAAGTCTCACTTCCCCCCGGTCAAAAGGGCCATCTGAAAAAAGTGTAAATTCCAGAAAGTCAGGACAGGCCATGGAGAACTGGGATCCTTGTTATGCTGATGGGCGGGATGTAAATTGCCAACAGCCACTCGGGAGAAGTGTATGGTGTTTCCTGAAACATCTAAAAAACAAAGCAACAGAGCCTAGGGCACTTCCACTTATGGTCCTATAGCTTAGGGAAATGAAAATCAAAAAGACACAGCCACCCCAAAGTTTGGGACGGCTCTGTTTACAAGAACCTCGTTTACGGTACAAGTTCAATGTCGCAGAAAGTGAAAAATGGATAAAGAAGTTGTGGTACTTACGTACAATGCAATATCACTCAGCAATGACATCTATGTCATCAGGCCCGTAGCAGCATAATGAGTGGATTCAGGTATGATTATTCTAACTGAAATAAGTCACACAGAAAAAGAAACATCATAAGATATCACTAATACACGGAATGTAAACTTGGCTACACAGGAACTGGATTACAAAACAGAACAGGGTCTCAAATTTAGAAAACCAACTTATGCTTGCTTAAGGGGAAAGGTGAGTTGGGGTGCTGCATAAAACCAGAGATTGAAATGAGCACAGAGTAAGTTCCTTAAGCCAAATATGGAATACACAAGAGCTACTCCTTGCTCAACGAAATGGACTCAACACCCCATACTAAACGCCTAAGAATGTACCCGACTACTAAGTATCTTAAAACCTATGGATTGCTATGTCTCCGAAAGAGAATCAAGCGTGTGTACAGGGGCATAAACGCAGCAGTGATAGGATTGGAGCGGTTCGGTGAGCAAATGAAGACCCTTTGAAGTCATATTGCATGGTACCCATTCCACGGGTCTCAACTCTCCAGGTTTAAGGGATTCTTCCTTCAGCTAAAACATGCATGTGGAACCCAGAATATGATCAACCGTGTGATCGGGAGACGTCTTCAAATATGTCTCCGTTCTCGTCCCCTGGTACTCGGGTGCAACATTCCACACGCTTTACTAACACTCTCCCGACTTGGAGAGTCAGTGCCTTTAACCTCCTGTTTGGCCCAGTTTGCAATTTCTGCGGAAGATGAACAGGAATAGGGAGAACCAATGAGAGACTAGCTGGAGGTGTCTGGACGGGCAAATTTAACTCTCATTTCCCACCAGGAAGAGGAATTAACCAAAGGCTCAGCGTGCGGTGCCGGAACCAGATTAGGGCCTGAAGCAATCCTGCGGTGTTGCGGCCAGCTCACAAGAAAGCGAATTGAAGAAAGGAACTCAGGGGCACTGTAATTCACAAACCTGCAGAGTTATAAATGACAGCTATCGTCCAAAAATATACTGAAGTAAGGCTGCCAAGAGGACTTGAAAGCGGGGCAGAATTGCAGGAAACCGATTTCAGGAGGTAGACTGGAATTGCATTTAAAGCATAGGAAAAGAGGCAGAACGTCCACAATGATGCACTTGGCCAAAAAGGGCGTATGCGTTTTTTCCTGAATATATTCAGGAAAAAACGCATACGCCCTTTTTGGCCAACCAAGCAAGCTTGCAAAGGAAATCTGCACTACAATGAAGTCTCACTTCCCCCCGGTCAAAAGGGTCATCTGAAAAAAGTGTAAAATCCAGAAAGGCAGGACAGGCCATGGAGAACTGGGAGCCTTGTTATGCTGATGGGCGGGATGTAAATTGCCAACAGCCACTCGGGAGAAGTGTATGGTGTTTCCTGAAACATCTAAAAAACAAAGCAACAGAGCCTAGGGCACTTCCACTTATGGTCCTATAGCTTAGGGAAATGAAAATCAAAAAGACACAGCCACCCCAAAGTTTGGGACGGCTCTGTTTACAAGAACCTCGTTTACGGTACAAGTTCAATATCGCAGAAAGTGAGAAATGGACAAAGAAGTTGTGGTACTTACGTACAATGCAATATCACTCAGCAATGACATCTATGTCATCAGGCCCGTAGCAGCATAATGAGTGGATTCAGGTATGATGATTCTAACTGAAATAAGTCACACAGAAAAAGAAACATCATAAGATATCACTAATACACGGAATGTAAACTTGGCTACACAGGAACTGGATTACAAAACAGAACAGGGTCTCAAATTTAGAAAACCAACTTATGCTTGCTTAAGGGGAAAGGTGAGTTGGGGTGCTGCATAAAACCAGAGATTGAAATGAGCACAGAGTAAGTTCCTTAAGCCAAATATGGAATACACAAGAGCTACTCCTTGCTCAACGAAATGGACTCAACACCCCATATTAAACGCCTAAGAATGTACCTCACTAGTAAGTATCTTAAAACCTATGGATTGCTATGTCTCCAAAAGAGAATAAAGCGTGTGTACAGGGGCATAAATGCAGCAGTGATAGGATTGGAGAGGTTCGGTGAGCAAATGAAGACCCTTTGAAGTCATATTGCATGGTACCCATTCCACGGGTCTCAACTCTCCAGGTTTAAGGGATTCTTCCTTCAGCTAAAACATGCATGTGGAACCCAGAATATGATCAACCGTGAGATCGGGAGACGTGTTCAAATATGTCTCCGTTCTCGTCCCCTGGTACTCGGGTGCAACATTCCACACGCTTTACTAACACTCTCCCGACTTGGAGAGTCAGTGCCTTTAACCTCCTGTTTGGCCCAGTTTGCAATTTCTGCGGAAGATGAACAGGAATAGGGAGAACCAATGAGAGACTAGCTGGAGGTGTCTGGACGGGCAAATTTAACTCTCATTTCCCACCAGGAAGAGGAATTAACCAAAGGCTCAGCGTGCCGTGCCGGAACCAGATTAGGGCCTGAAGCAATCCTGCGGTGTTGCGGCCAGCTCACAAGAAAGCGAGTTGAAGAAAGGAGCTCAGGGGCACTGTAATTCACAAACCTGCAGAGTTATAAATGACAGCTATCGTCCAAAAATATACTGAAGTAAGGCTGCCAAGAGGAATTGAAATCGGGGCAGAATTGCAGGAAACCGATTTCAGGAGGTAGACTGGAATTGCATTTAAAGCATAGGAAAAGAGGCAGAACGTCCACAATGATGCACTTGGCCAAAAAGCGCGTATGCGTTTTTTCCTGAATATATTCTGGAAAAAACGCATACGCACTTTTTGGCCAACCAAGCAAGCTTGCAAAGGAAATCTGCACTACAATGAAGTCTCACTTCCCCCCGGTCAAAAGGGCCATCTGAAAAAAGTGTAAAATCCAGAAAGGCAGGACAGGCCATGGAGAACTGGGAGCCTTGTTATGCTGATGGGTGGGATGTAAATTGCCAACAGCCACTCCGGAGAAGTGTATGGTGTTTCCTGAAACATCTAAAAAACAAAGCCACAGAGCCTAGGGCACTTCCACTTATGGTCCTGTAGCTTAGGGAAATGAAAATCAAAAAGACACAGCCACCCCAAAGCTTGGGACGGCTCTGTTTACAAGAACCTCGTTTACGGTACAAGTTCAATATCGCAGAAAGTGAAAAATGATGAAGAAGTTGTGGTACTTACGTACAATGCAATATCACTCAGCAATGACATCTATGTCATCAGGCCCGTAGCAGCATAATGAGTGGATTCAGGTATGATGATTCTAACTGAAATAAGTCACACAGAAAAAGAAACATCATAAGATATCACTAATACACGGAATGTAAACTTGGCTACACAGGAACTGGATTACAAAACAGAACAGGGTCTCAAATTTAGAAAACCAACTTATGCTTGCTTAAGGGGAAAGGTGAGTTGGGGTGCTGCATAAAACCAGAGATTGAAATGAGCACAGATAAAGCTCCTTAAGCCAAATATGGAATAGACAAGAGCTACTCCTTGCTCAACGAAATGGACTCAACACCCCATATGAAACGCCTAAGAATGTACCTGACTAGTAAGTATCTGAAAACCTATGGATTGCTATGTCTCCGAAAGAGAATCAAGCGTGTGTACAGGGGCATTAACGCAGCAGTGATAGGATTGGAGAGGTTCGGTGAGCAAATGAAGACCCTTTGAAGTCATATTGCATGGTACCCATTCCACGGGTCTCAACTCTCCAGGTTTAAGGGATTCTTCCTTCAGCTAAAACATGCATGTGGAACCCAGAGTATGATCAACCGTGTGATCGGGAGACGTCTTCAAATATGTCTCCGTTCTCGTCCCCTGGTACTCGGGTGCAACATTCCAGACGCTTTACTAACACTCTCCCGACTTGGAGAGTCAGTGCCTTTAACCTCCTGTTTGGCCCAGTTTGCAATTTCTGCGGAAGATGAACAGGAATAGGGAGAACCAATGAGAGACTAGCTGGAGGTGTCTGGACGGGCAAATTTAACTCTCATTTCCCACCAGGAAGAGGAATTAACCAAAGGCTCAGCGTGCCGTGCCGGAACCAGATTAGGGCCTGAAGCAATCCTGCGGTGTTGCGGCCAGCTCACAAGAAAGCGAGTTGAAGAAAGGAGCTCAGGGACACTGTAATTCACAACCTGCAGAGTTATCAATGACAGCTATCGTCCAAAAATATACTGAAGTAAGGCTGCCAAGAGGACTTGAAAGCGGGGCAGAATTGCAGGAAACCGATTTCAGGAGGTAGACTGGAATTGCATTTAAAGCATAGGAAAAGAGGCAGAACGTCCACAATGATGCACTTGGCCAAAAAGGGCGTATGCGTTTTTTCCTGAATATATTCAGGAAAAAACGCATACGCCCTTTTTGGCCAACCAAGCAAGCTTGCAAAGGAAATCTGCACTACAATGAAGTCTCACTTCCCCCCGGTCAAAAGGGCCATCTGAAAAAAGTGTAAAATCCAGAAAGTCAGGACAGGCCATGGAGAACTGGGATCCTTGTTATGCTGATGGGCGGGATGTAAATTGCCAACAGCCACTCGGGAGAAGTGTATGGTGTTTCCTGAAACATCTAAAAAACAAAGCCACAGAGCCTAGGGCACTTCCACTTATGGTCCTATAGCTTAGGGAAATGAAAATCAAAAAGACACAGCCACCCCAAAGTTTGGGACGGCTCTGTTTACAAGAACCTCGTTTACGGTACAAGTTCAATATCGCAGAAAGTGAGAAATGGACAAAGAAGTTGTGGTACTTACGTACAATGCAATATCACTCAGCAATGACATCTATGTCATCAGGCCCGTAGCAGCATAATGAGTGGATTCAGGTATGATGATTCTAATTGAAATAAGTCACACAGAAAAAGAAACATCATAAGATATCACTAATACACGGAATGTAAACTTGGCTACACAGGAACTGGATTACAAAACAGAACAGGGTCTCAAATTTAGAAAACCAACTTATGCTTGCTTAAGGGGAAAGGTGAGTTGGGGTGCTGCATAAAACCAGAGATTGAAATGAGCACAGTTAAAGTTCCTTAAGCCAAATATGGAATAGACAAGAGCTACTCCTTGCTCAACGAAATGGACTCAGCACCCCATACTAAACGCCTAAGAATGTACCTGACTACTAAGTATCTTAAAACCTATGGATTGCTATGTCTCCGAAAGAGAATCAAGAGTGTGTACAGGGGCATAAACGCAGCAGTGATAGGATTGGAGAGGTTCGGTGAGCAAATGAAGACCCTTTGAAGTCATATTGCATGGTACCCATTCCACGGGTCTCAACTCTCCAGGTTTAAGGGATTCTTCCTTCAGCTAAAGCATGCATGTGGAACCCAGAATATGATCAACCGTGTGATCGGGAGACGTGTTCAAATATGTCTCCGTTCTCGTCCCCTGGTACTCGGGTGCAACATTCCAGACGCTTTACTAACACTCTCCCGACTTGGAGAGTCAGTGCCTTTAACCTCCTGTTTGGCCCAGTTTGCAATTTCTGCGGAAGATGAACAGGAATAGGGAGAACCAATGAGAGACTAGCTGGAGGTGTCTGGACGGGCAAATTTAACTCTCATTTCCCACCAGGAAGAGGAATTAACCAAAGGCTCAGCCTGCCGTGCCGGAACAAGATTAGGGCCTGAAGCAATCCTGCGGTGTTGCGGCCAGTTCACAGGAAAGCGAGTTGAAGAAAGGAGCTCAGGGGCACTGTAATTCACAAACCTGCAGAGTTATCAATGACAGCTATCGTCCAAAAATATACTGAAGTAAGGCTGCCAAGAGGACTTGAAAGCGGGGCAGAATTGCAGGAAACCGATTTCAGGAGGTAGACTGGAATTGCATTTAAAGCATAGGAAAATAGGCAGAACGTCCACAATGATGCACTTGGCCAAAAAGGGCGTATGCGTTTTTTCCTGAATATATTCAGGAAAAAACGCATACGCCCTTTTTGGCCAACCAAGCAAGCTTGCAAAGGAAATCTGCACTACAATGAAGTCTCACTTCCCCCCGGTCAAAAGGGTCATCTGAAAAAAGTGTAAAATCCAGAAAGGCAGGACAGGCCATGGAGAACTGGGAGCCTTGTTATGCTGATGGGCGGGATGTAAATTGCCAACAGCCACTCGGGAGAAGTGTATGGTGTTTCCTGAAACATCTAAAAAACAAAGCCACAGAGCCTAGGGCACTTCCACTTATGGTCCTATAGCTTAGGGAAATGAAAATCAAAAAGACACAGCCACCCCAAAGTTTGGGACGGCTCTGTTTACAAGAACCTCGTTTACGGTACAAGTTCAATGTCGCAGAAAGTGAAAAATGGATAAAGAAGTTGTGGTACTTACGTACAATGCAATATCACTCAGCAATGACATCTATGTCATCAGGCCCGTAGCAGCATAATGAGTGGATTCAGGTATGATTATTCTAACTGAAATAAGTCACACAGAAAAAGAAACATCATAAGATATCACTAATACACGGAATGTAAACTTGGCTACACAGGAACTGGATTACTAAACAGAACAGGGTCTCAAATTTAGAAAACCAACTTATGCTTGCTTAAGGGGAAAGGTGAGTTGGGGTGCTGCATAAAACCAGAGATTGAAATGAGCACAGAGTAAGTTCCTTAAGCCAAATATGGAATAGACAAGAGCTACTCCTTGCTCAACGAAATGGACTCAACACCCCATACTAAACGCCTAAGAATGTACCTGACTAGTAAGTATCTGAAAACCTATGGATTGCTATGTCTCCGAAAGAGAATCAAGCATGTGTACAGGGGCATAAACGCAGCAGTGATAGGATTGGAGAGGTTCGGTGAGCAAATGAAGACCCTTTGAAGTCATATTGCATGGTACCCATTCCACGGGTCTCAACTCTCCAGGTTTAAGGGATTCTTCCTTCAGCTAAAACATGCATGTGGAACCCAGAGTATGATCAACCGTGTGATCGGGAGACGTCTTCAAATATGTCTCCGTTCTCGTCCCCTGGTACTCGGGTGCAACATTCCAGACGCTTTACTAACACTCTCCCGACTTGGAGAGTCAGTGCCTTTAACATCCTGTTTGGCCCAGTTTGCAATTTCTGCGGAAGATGAACAGGAATAGGGAGAACCAATGAGAGACTAGCTGGAGGTGTCTGGACGGGCAAATTTAACTCTCATTTCCCACCAGGAAGAGGACTTAACCAAAGGCTCAGCGTGCGGTGCCGGAACCAGATTAGGGCCTGAAGCAATGCTGCGGTGTTGCGGCCAGCTCACAAGAAAGCGAGTTGAAGAAAGGAGCTCAGGGGCACTGTGATTCACAAACCTGCAGAGTTATAAATGACAGCTATCGTCCAAAAATGTACTGAAGTAAGGCTGCCAAGAGGACTTGAAAGCGGGGCAGAATTGCAGGAATCCGATTTCAGGAGGTAGACTGGAATTGCATTTAAAGCATAGGAAAAGAGGCAGAACGTCCACAATGATGCACTTGGCCAAAAAGGGCGTATGCGTTTTTTCCTGAATATATTCAGGAAAAAACGCATACGCCCTTTTTGGCCAACCAAGCAAGCTTGCAAAGGAAATCTGCACTACAATGAAGTCTCACTTCACCCCGGTCAAAAGGGCCATCTGAAAAAAGTGTAAAATCCAGAAAGGCAGGACAGGCCATGGAGAACTGGGATCCTTGTTATGCTGATGGGCGGGATGTAAATTGCCAACAGCCACTCGGGAGAAGTGTATGGTGTTTCCTGAAACATCTAAAAAACAAAGCCACAGAGCCTAGGGCACTTCCACTTATGGTCCTATAGCTTAGGGAAATGAAAATCAAAAAGACACAGCCACCCCAAAGTTTGGGACGGCTCTGTTTACAAGAACCTCGTTTACGGTACAAGTTCAATATCACAGAAAGTGAGAAATGGACAAAGAAGTTGTGGTACTTACGTACAATGCAATATCACTCAGCAATGACATCTATGTCATCAGGCCCGTAGCAGCATAATGAGTGGATTCAGGTATGATGATTCTAACTGAAATAAGTCACACAGAAAAAGAAACATCATAAGATATCACTAATACACGGAATGTAAACTTGGCTACACAGGAACTGGATTACAAAACAGAACAGGGTCTCAAATTTAGAAAACCAACTTATGCTTGCTTAAGGGGAAAGGTGAGTTGGGGTGCTGCATAAAACCAGAGATTGAAATGAGCACAGATAAAGTTCCTTAAGCCAAATATGGAATAGACAAGAGCTACTCCTTGCTCAACGAAATGGACTCAACACCCCATACTAAACGCCTAAGAATGTACCTGACTACTAAGTATCTTAAAACCTATGGATTGCTATGTCTCCGAAAGAGAATCAAGCGTGTGTACAGGGGCATAAACGCAGCAGTGATAGGATTGGAGAGGTTCGGTGAGCAAATGAAGACCCTTTGAAGTCATATTGCATGGTACCCATTCCACGGGTCTCAACTCTCCAGGTTTAAGGGATTCTTCCTTCAGCTAAAACATGCATGTGGAACCCAGAATATGATCAACCGTGTGATCGGGAGACGTGTTAAAATATGTCTCCGTTCTCGTCCCCTGGTACTCGGGTGCAACATTCCACACGCTTTACTAACACTCTCCCGACTTGGAGAGTCAGTGCCTTTAACCTCCTGTTTGGCCCAGTTTGCAATTTCTGTGGAAGATGAACAGGAATAGGGAGAACCAATGAGAGACTAGCTGGAGGTGTCTGGACGGGCAAATTTAACTCTCATTTCCCACCAGGAAGAGGAATTAACCAAAGGCTCAGCGTGCGGTGCCGGAACCAGATTAGGGCCTGAAGCAATCCTGCGGTGTTGCGGCCAGCTCACAAGAAAGCGAGTTGAAGAAAGGAACTCAGGGGCACTGGGATTCACAAACCTGCAGAGTTATAAATGACAGCTATCGTCCAAAAATATACTGAAGTAAGGCTGCCAAGAGGACTTGAAAGCGGGGCAGAATTGCAGGAAACCGATTTCAGGAGGTAGACTGGAATTGCATTTAAAGCATAGGAAAAGAGGCAGAATGTCCACAATGATGCACTTGGCCAAAAAGGGCGTATGCGTTTTTTCCTGAATATATTCAGGAAAAAACGCATACGCCCTTTTTGGCCAACCAAGCAAGCTTGCAAAGGAAATCTGCACTACAATGAAGTCTCACTTCCCCCCGGTCAAAAGGGTCATCTGAAAAAAGTGTAAAATCCAGAAAGGCAGGACAGGCCATGGAGAACTGGGAGCCTTGTTATGCTGATGGGCGGGATGTAAATTGCCAACAGCCACTCGGGAGAAATGTATGGTGTTTCCTGAAACATCTAAAAAACAAAGCAACAGAGCCTAGGGCACTTCCACTTATGGTCCTATAGCTTAGGGAAATGAAAATCAAAAAGACACAGCCACCCCAAAGTTTGGGACGGCTCTGTTTACAAGAACCTCGTTTACGGTACAAGTTCAATATCGCAGAAAGTGAGAAATGGACAAAGAAGTTGTGGTACTTACGTACAATGCAATATCACTCAGCAATGACATCTATGTCATCAGGCCCGTAGCAGCATAATGAGTGGATTCAGGTATGATGATTCTAACTGAAATAAGTCACACAGAAAAAGAAACATCATAAGATATCACTAATACACGGAATGTAAACTTGGCTACACAGGAACTGGATTACAAAACAGAACAGGGTCTCAAATTTAGAAAACCAACTTATGCTTGCTTAAGGGGAAAGGTGAGTTGGGGTGCTGCATAAAACCAGAGATTGAAATGAGCACAGATAAAGCTCCTTAAGCCAAATATGGAATAGACAAGAGCTACTCCTTGCTCAACGAAATGGACTCAACACCCCATATGAAACGCCTAAGAATGTACCTGACTAGTAAGTATCTGAAAACCTATGGATTGCTATGTCTCCGAAAGAGAATCAAGCGTGTGTACAGGGGCATAAACGCAGCAGTGATAGGATTGGAGAGGTTCGGTGAGCAAATGAAGACCCTTTGAAGTCATATTGCATGGTACCCATTCCACGGGTCTCAACTCTCCAGGTTTAAGGGATTCTTCCTTCAGCTAAAACATGCATGTGGAACCCAGAGTATGATCAACCGTGTGATCGGGAGACGTCTTCAAATATGTCTCCGTTCTCGTCCCCTGGTACTCGGGTGCAACATTCCACACGCTTTACTAACACTCTCCCGACTTGGAGAGTCAGTGCCTTTAACCTCCTGTTTGGCCCAGTTTGCAATTTCTGCGGAAGATGAACAGGAATAGGGAGAACCAATGAGAGACTAGCTGGAGGTGTCTGGACGGGCAAATTTAACTCTCATTTCCCACCAGGAAGAGGAATTAACCAAAGGCTCAGCGTGCCGTGCCGGAACCAGATTAGGGCCTGAAGCAATCCTGCGGTGTTGCGGCCAGCTCACAAGAAAGCGAGTTGAAGAAAGGAGCTCAGGGACACTGTAATTCACAACCTGCAGAGTTATCAATGACAGCTATCGTCCAAAAATATACTGAAGTAAGGCTGCCAAGAGGACTTGAAAGCGGGGCAGAATTGCAGGAAACCGATTTCAGGAGGTAGACTGGAATTGCATTTAAAGCATAGGAAAATAGGCAGAACGTCCACAATGATGCACTTGGCCAAAAAGGGCGTATGCGTTTTTTCCTGAATATATTCAGGAAAAAACGCATACGCCCTTTTTGGCCAACCAAGCAAGCTTGCAAAGGAAATCTGCACTACAATGAAGTCTCACTTCCCCCCGGTCAAAAGGGTCATCTGAAAAAAGTGTAAAATCCAGAAAGGCAGGACAGGCCATGGAGAACTGGGAGCCTTGTTATGCTGATGGGCGGGATGTAAATTGCCAACAGCCACTCGGGAGAAGTGTATGGTGTTTCCTGAAACATCTAAAAAACAAAGCCACAGAGCCTAGGGCACTTCCACTTATGGTCCTATAGCTTAGGGAAATGAAAATCAAAAAGACACAGCCACCCCAAAGTTTGGGACGGCTCTGTTTACAAGAACCTCGTTTACGGTACAAGTTCAATGTCGCAGAAAGTGAAAAATGGATAAAGAAGTTGTGGTACTTACGTACAATGCAATATCACTCAGCAATGACATCTATGTCATCAGGCCCGTAGCAGCATAATGAGTGGATTCAGGTATGATTATTCTAACTGAAATAAGTCACACAGAAAAAGAAACATCATAAGATATCACTAATACACGGAATGTAAACTTGGCTACACAGGAACTGGATTACTAAACAGAACAGGGTCTCAAATTTAGAAAACCAACTTATGCTTGCTTAAGGGGAAAGGTGAGTTGGGGTGCTGCATAAAACCAGAGATTGAAATGAGCACAGAGTAAGTTCCTTAAGCCAAATATGGAATACACAAGAGCTACTCCTTGCTCAACGAAATGGACTCAACACCCCATACTAAACGCCTAAGAATGTACCCGACTACTAAGTATCTTAAAACCTATGGATTGCTATGTCTCCGAAAGAGAATCAAGCGTGTGTACAGGGGCATAAACGCAGCAGTGATAGGATTGGAGAGGTTCGGTGAGCAAATGAAGACCCTTTGAAGTCATATTGCATGGTACCCATTCCACGGGTCTCAACTCTCCAGGTTTAAGGGATTCTTCCTTCAGCTAAAACATGCATGTGGAACCCAGAATATGATCAACCGTGTGATCGGGAGACGTGTTCAAATATGTCTCCGTTCTCGTCCCCTGGTACTCGGGTGCAACATTCCACACGCTTTACTAACACTCTCCCGACTTGGAGAGTCAGTGCCTTTAACCTCCTGTTTGGCCCAGTTTGCAATTTCTGCGGAAGATGAACAGGAATAGGGAGAACCAATGAGAGACTAGCTGGAGGTGTCTGGACGGGCAAATTTAACTCTCATTTCCCACCAGGAAGAGGAATTAACCAAAGGCTCAGCGTGCCGTGCCGGAACAAGATTAGGGCCTGAAGCAATCCTGCGGTGTTGCGGCCAGTTCACAGGAAAGCGAGTTGAAGAAAGGAGCTCAGGGGCACTGTAATTCACAAACCTGCAGAGTTATAAATGACAGCTATCGTCCAAAAATGTACTGAAGTAAGGCTGCCAAGAGGACTTGAAAGCGGGGCAGAATTGCAGGAAACCGATTTCAGGAGGTAGATTGGAATTGCATTTAAAGCATAGAAAAAGAGGCAGAACGTCCACAATGATGCACTTGGCCAAAAAGGGCGTATGCGTTTTTTCCTGAATATATTCAGGAAAAAACGCATACGCCCTTTTTGGCCAACCAAGCAAGCTTGCAAAGGAAATCTGCACTACAATGAAGTCTCACTTCCCCCCGGTCAAAAGGGCCATCTGAAAAAAGTGTAAATTCCAGAAAGTCAGGACAGGCCATGGAGAACTGGGATCCTTGTTATGCTGATGGGCGGGATGTAAATTGCCAACAGCCACTCGGGAGAAGTGTATGGTGTTTCCTGAAACATCTAAAAAACAAAGCAACAGAGCCTAGGGCACTTCCACTTATGGTCCTATAGCTTAGGGAAATGAAAATCAAAAAGACACAGCCACCCCAAAGTTTGGGACGGCTCTGTTTACAAGAACCTCGTTTACGGTACAAGTTCAATGTCGCAGAAAGTGAAAAATGGATAAAGAAGTTGTGGTACTTACGTACAATGCAATATCACTCAGCAATGACATCTATGTCATCAGGCCCGTAGCAGCATAATGAGTGGATTCAGGTATGATTATTCTAACTGAAATAAGTCACACAGAAAAAGAAACATCATAAGATATCACTAATACACGGAATGTAAACTTGGCTACACAGGAACTGGATTACAAAACAGAACAGGGTCTCAAATTTAGAAAACCAACTTATGCTTGCTTAAGGGGAAAGGTGAGTTGGGGTGCTGCATAAAACCAGAGATTGAAATGAGCACAGAGTAAGTTCCTTAAGCCAAATATGGAATACACAAGAGCTACTCCTTGCTCAACGAAATGGACTCAACACCCCATACTAAACGCCTAAGAATGTACCCGACTACTAAGTATCTTAAAACCTATGGATTGCTATGTCTCCGAAAGAGAATCAAGCGTGTGTACAGGGGCATAAACGCAGCAGTGATAGGATTGGAGAGGTTCGGTGAGCAAATGAAGACCCTTTGAAGTCATATTGCATGGTACCCATTCCACGGGTCTCAACTCTCCAGGTTTAAGGGATTCTTCCTTCAGCTAAAACATGCATGTGGAACCCAGAGTATGATCAACCGTGTGATCGGGAGACGTCTTCAAATATGTCTCCGTTCTCGTCCCCTGGTACTCGGGTGCAACATTCCACACGCTTTACTAACACTCTCCCGACTTGGAGAGTCAGTGCCTTTAACCTCCTGTTTGGCCCAGTTTGCAATTTCTGCGGAAGATGAACAGGAATAGGGAGAACCAATGAGAGACTAGCTGGAGGTGTCTGGACGGGCAAATTTAACTCTCATTTCCCACCAGGAAGAGGAATTAACCAAAGGCTCAGCGTGCCGTGCCGGAACCAGATTAGGGCCTGAAGCAATCCTGCGGTGTTGCGGCCAGCTCACAAGAAAGCGAGTTGAAGAAAGGAGCTCAGGGACACTGTAATTCACAACCTGCAGAGTTATCAATGACAGCTATCGTCCAAAAATATACTGAAGTAAGGCTGCCAAGAGGACTTGAAAGCGGGGCAGAATTGCAGGAAACCGATTTCAGGAGGTAGACTGGAATTGCATTTAAAGCATAGGAAAATAGGCAGAACGTCCACAATGATGCACTTGGCCAAAAAGGGCGTATGCGTTTTTTCCTGAATATATTCAGGAAAAAACGCATACGCCCTTTTTGGCCAACCAAGCAAGCTTGCAAAGGAAATCTGCACTACAATGAAGTCTCACTTCCCCCCGGTCAAAAGGGTCATCTGAAAAAAGTGTAAAATCCAGAAAGGCAGGACAGGCCATGGAGAACTGGGAGCCTTGTTATGCTGATGGGCGGGATGTAAATTGCCAACAGCCACTCGGGAGAAGTGTATGGTGTTTCCTGAAACATCTAAAAAACAAAGCCACAGAGCCTAGGGCACTTCCACTTATGGTCCTATAGCTTAGGGAAATGAAAATCAAAAAGACACAGCCACCCCAAAGTTTGGGACGGCTCTGTTTACAAGAACCTCGTTTACGGTACAAGTTCAATGTCGCAGAAAGTGAAAAATGGATAAAGAAGTTGTGGTACTTACGTACAATGCAATATCACTCAGCAATGACATCTATGTCATCAGGCCCGTAGCAGCATAATGAGTGGATTCAGGTATGATTATTCTAACTGAAATAAGTCACACAGAAAAAGAAACATCATAAGATATCACTAATACACGGAATGTAAACTTGGCTACACAGGAACTGGATTACTAAACAGAACAGGGTCTCAAATTTAGAAAACCAACTTATGCTTGCTTAAGGGGAAAGGTGAGTTGGGGTGCTGCATAAAACCAGAGATTGAAATGAGCACAGAGTAAGTTCCTTAAGCCAAATATGGAATACACAAGAGCTACTCCTTGCTCAACGAAATGGACTCAACACCCCATACTAAACGCCTAAGAATGTACCCGACTACTAAGTATCTTAAAACCTATGGATTGCTATGTCTCCGAAAGAGAATCAAGCGTGTGTACAGGGGCATAAACGCAGCAGTGATAGGATTGGAGAGGTTCGGTGAGCAAATGAAGACCCTTTGAAGTCATATTGCATGGTACCCATTCCACGGGTCTCAACTCTCCAGGTTTAAGGGATTCTTCCTTCAGCTAAAACATGCATGTGGAACCCAGAATATGATCAACCGTGTGATCGGGAGACGTGTTCAAATATGTCTCCGTTCTCGTCCCCTGGTACTCGGGTGCAACATTCCACACGCTTTACTAACACTCTCCCGACTTGGAGAGTCAGTGCCTTTAACCTCCTGTTTGGCCCAGTTTGCAATTTCTGCGGAAGATGAACAGGAATAGGGAGAACCAATGAGAGACTAGCTGGAGGTGTCTGGACGGGCAAATTTAACTCTCATTTCCCACCAGGAAGAGGAATTAACCAAAGGCTCAGCGTGCCGTGCCGGAACAAGATTAGGGCCTGAAGCAATCCTGCGGTGTTGCGGCCAGTTCACAGGAAAGCGAGTTGAAGAAAGGAGCTCAGGGGCACTGTAATTCACAAACCTGCAGAGTTATAAATGACAGCTATCGTCCAAAAATGTACTGAAGTAAGGCTGCCAAGAGGACTTGAAAGCGGGGCAGAATTGCAGGAAACCGATTTCAGGAGGTAGATTGGAATTGCATTTAAAGCATAGAAAAAGAGGCAGAACGTCCACAATGATGCACTTGGCCAAAAAGGGCGTATGCGTTTTTTCCTGAATATATTCAGGAAAAAACGCATACGCCCTTTTTGGCCAACCAAGCAAGCTTGCAAAGGAAATCTGCACTACAATGAAGTCTCACTTCCCCCCGGTCAAAAGGGCCATCTGAAAAAAGTGTAAATTCCAGAAAGTCAGGACAGGCCATGGAGAACTGGGATCCTTGTTATGCTGATGGGCGGGATGTAAATTGCCAACAGCCACTCGGGAGAAGTGTATGGTGTTTCCTGAAACATCTAAAAAACAAAGCAACAGAGCCTAGGGCACTTCCACTTATGGTCCTATAGCTTAGGGAAATGAAAATCAAAAAGACACAGCCACCCCAAAGTTTGGGACGGCTCTGTTTACAAGAACCTCGTTTACGGTACAAGTTCAATGTCGCAGAAAGTGAAAAATGGATAAAGAAGTTGTGGTACTTACGTACAATGCAATATCACTCAGCAATGACATCTATGTCATCAGGCCCGTAGCAGCATAATGAGTGGATTCAGGTATGATTATTCTAACTGAAATAAGTCACACAGAAAAAGAAACATCATAAGATATCACTAATACACGGAATGTAAACTTGGCTACACAGGAACTGGATTACAAAACAGAACAGGGTCTCAAATTTAGAAAACCAACTTATGCTTGCTTAAGGGGAAAGGTGAGTTGGGGTGCTGCATAAAACCAGAGATTGAAATGAGCACAGAGTAAGTTCCTTAAGCCAAATATGGAATACACAAGAGCTACTCCTTGCTCAACGAAATGGACTCAACACCCCATACTAAACGCCTAAGAATGTACCCGACTACTAAGTATCTTAAAACCTATGGATTGCTATGTCTCCGAAAGAGAATCAAGCGTGTGTACAGGGGCATAAACGCAGCAGTGATAGGATTGGAGAGGTTCGGTGAGCAAATGAAGACCCTTTGAAGTCATATTGCATGGTACCCATTCCACGGGTCTCAACTCTCCAGGTTTAAGGGATTCTTCCTTCAGCTAAAACATGCATGTGGAACCCAGAATATGATCAACCGTGTGATCGGGAGACGTGTTCAAATATGTCTCCGTTCTCGTCCCCTGGTACTCGGGTGCAACATTCCAGATGCTTTACTAACACTCTCCCGACTTGGAGAGTCAGTGCCTTTAACCTCCTGTTTGGCCCAGTTTGCAATTTCTGCGGAAGATGAACAGGAATAGGGAGAACCAATGAGAGACTAGCTGGAGGTGTCTGGACGGGCAAATTTAACTCTCATTTCCCACCAGGAAGAGGAATTAACCAAAGGCTCAGCGTGCCGTGCCGGAACAAGATTAGGGCCTGAAGCAATCCTGCGGTGTTGCGGCCAGTTCACAGGAAAGCGAGTTGAAGAAAGGAGCTCAGGGGCACTGTAATTCACAAACCTGCAGAGTTATAAATGACAGCTATCGTCCAAAAATATACTGAAGTAAGGCTGCCAAGAGGACTTGAAAGCGGGGCAGAATTGCAGGAAACCGATTTCAGGAGGTAGATTGGAATTGCATTTAAAGCATAGAAAAAGAGGCAGAACGTCCACAATGATGCACTTGGCCAAAAAGGGCGTATGCGTTTTTTCCTGAATATATTCAGGAAAAAACGCATACGCCCTTTTTGGCCAACCAAGCAAGCTTGCAAAGGAAATCTGCACTACAATGAAGTCTCACTTCCCCCCGGTCAAAAGGGCCATCTGAAAAAAGTGTAAATTCCAGAAAGTCTGGACAGGCCATGGAGAACTGGGATCCTTGTTATGCTGATGGGCGGGATGTAAATTGCCAACAGCCACTCGGGAGAAGTGTATGGTGTTTCCTGAAACATCTAAAAAACAAAGCAACAGAGCCTAGGGCACTTCCACTTATGGTCCTATAGCTTAGGGAAATGAAAATCAAAAAGACACAGCCACCCCAAAGTTTGGGACGGCTCTGTTTACAAGAACCTCGTTTACGGTACAAGTTCAATGTCGCAGAAAGTGAAAAATGGATAAAGAAGTTGTGGTACTTACGTACAATGCAATATCACTCAGCAATGACATCTATGTCATCAGGCCCGTAGCAGCATAATGAGTGGATTCAGGTATGATTATTCTAACTGAAATAAGTCACACAGAAAAAGAAACATCATAAGATATCACTAATACACGGAATGTAAACTTGGCTACACAGGAACTGGATTACAAAACAGAACAGGGTCTCAAATTTAGAAAACCAACTTATGCTTGCTTAAGGGGAAAGGTGAGTTGGGGTGCTGCATAAAACCAGAGATTGAAATGAGCACAGAGTAAGTTCCTTAAGCCAAATATGGAATACACAAGAGCTACTCCTTGCTCAACGAAATGGACTCAACACCCCATACTAAACGCCTAAGAATGTACCCGACTACTAAGTATCTTAAAACCTATGGATTGCTATGTCTCCGAAAGAGAATCAAGCGTGTGTACAGGGGCATAAACGCAGCAGTGATAGGATTGGAGAGGTTCGGTGAGCAAATGAAGACCCTTTGAAGTCATATTGCATGGTACCCATTCCACGGGTCTCAACTCTCCAGGTTTAAGGGATTCTTCCTTCAGCTAAAACATGCATGTGGAACCCAGAATATGATCAACCGTGTGATCGGGAGACGTGTTAAAATATGTCTCCGTTCTCGTCCCCTGGTACTCGGGTGCAACATTCCACACGCTTTACTAACACTCTCCCGACTTGGAGAGTCAGTGCCTTTAACCTCCTGTTTGGCCCAGTTTGCAATTTCTTTGGAAGATGAACAGGAATAGGGAGAACCAATGAGAGACTAGCTGGAGGTGTCTGGACGGGCAAATTTAACTCTCATTTCCCACCAGGAAGAGGAATTAACCAAAGGCTCAGCGTGCGGTGCCGGAACCCGATTAGGGCCTGAAGCAATCCTGCGGTGTTGCGGCCAGCTCACAGGAAAGCGAGTTGAAGAAAGGAGCTCAGGGGCACTGTAATTCACAAACCTGCAGAGTTATAAATGACAGCTATCGTCCAAAAATATACTGAAGTAAGGCTGCCAAGAGGACTTGAAAGCGGGGCAGAATTGCAGGAAACCGATTTCAGGAGGTAGACTGGAATTGCATTTAAAGCATAGGAAAAGAGGCAGAACGTCCACAATGATGCACTTGGCCAAAAAGGGCGTATGCGTTTTTTCCTGAATATATTCAGGAAAAAACGCATACGCCCTTTTTGGCCAACCAAGCAAGCTTGCAAAGGAAATCTGCACTACAATGAAGTCTCACTTTCCCCGGTCAAAAGGGCCATCTGAATAAAGTGTAAAATGCAGAAAGGCAGGACAGGCCATGGAGAACTGGGAGCCTTGTTATGCTGATGGGCGGGATGTAAATTGCCAACAGCCACTCGGGAGAAGTGTATGGTGTTTCCTGAAACATCTAAAAAACAAAGCAACAGAGCCTAGGGCACTTCCACTTATGGTCCTATAGCTTAGGGAAATGAAAATCAAAAAGACACAGCCACCCCAAAGTTTGGGACGGCTCTCTTTACAAGAACCTCGTTTACGGTACAAGTTCAATATCGCAGAAAGTGAAAAATGGATGAAGAAGTTGTGGTACTTACGTACAATGCAATATCACTCAGCAATGACATCTATGTCATCAGGCCCGTAGCAGCATAATGAGTGGATTCAGGTATGATGATTCTAACTGAAATAAGTCACACAGAAAAAGAAACATCATAAGATATCACTAATACACGGAATGTAAACTTGGCTACACAGGAACTGGATTACAAAACAGAACAGGGTCTCAAATTTAGAAAAGCAACTTATGCTTGCTTAAGGGGAAAGGTGAGTTGGGGTGCTGCATAAAACCAGAGATTGAAATGAGCACAGAGTAAGTTCCTTAAGCCAAATATGGAATACACAAGAGCTACTCCTTGCTCAACGAAATGGACTCAACACCCCATATTAAACGCCTAAGAATGTACCTGACTAGTAAGTATCTGAAAACCTATGGATTGCTATGTCTCCGAAAGAGAATCAAGCATGTGTACAGGGGCATAAACGCAGCAGTGATAGGATTGGAGAGGTTCGCTGAGCAAATGAAGACCCTTTGAAGTCATATTGCATGGTACCCATTCCACGGGTCTCAACTCTCCAGGTTTAAGGGATTCTTCCTTCAGCTAAAACATGCATGTGGAACCCAGAGTATGATCAACCGTGTGATCGGGAGACGTCTTCAAATATGTCTCCGTTCTCGTCCCCTGGTACTCGGGTGCAACATTCCAGACGCTTTACTAACACTCTCCCGACTTGGAGAGTCAGTGCCTTTAACCTCCTGTTTGGCCCAGTTTGCAATTTCTGCGGAAGATGAACAGGAATAGGGAGAACCAATGAGAGACTAGCTGGAGGTGTCTGGACGGGCAAATTTAACTCTCATTTCCCACCAGGAAGAGGACTTAACCAAAGGCTCAGCGTGCGGTGCCGGAACCAGATTAGGGCCTGAAGCAATCCTGCGGTGTTGCGGCCAGCTCACAAGAAAGCGAGTTGAAGAAAGGAGCTCAGGGGCACTGTGATTCACAAACCTGCAGAGTTATAAATGACAGCTATCGTCCAAAAATGTACTGAAGTAAGGCTGCCAAGAGGACTTGAAAGCGGGGCAGAATTGCAGGAAACCGATTTCAGGAGGTAGACTGGAATTGCATTTAAAGCATAGGAAAAGAGGCAGAACGTCCACAGTGATGCACTTGGCCAAAAAGGGCGTATGCGTTTTTTCCTGAATATATTCAGGAAAAAACGCATACGCCCTTTTTGGCCAACCAAGCAAGCTTGCAAAGGAAATCTGCACTACAATGAAGTCTCACTTCCCCCCGGTCAAAAGGGCCATCTGAAAAAAGTGTAAATTCCAGAAAGTCAGGACAGGCCATGGAGAACTGGGATCCTTGTTATGCTGATGGGCGGGATGTAAATTGCCAACAGCCACTCGGGAGAAGTGTATGGTGTTTCCTGAAACATCTAAAAAACAAAGCAACAGAGCCTAGGGCACTTCCACTTATGGTCCTATAGCTTAGGGAAATGAAAATCAAAAAGACACAGCCACCCCAAAGTTTGGGACGGCTCTGTTTACAAGAACCTCGTTTACGGTACAAGTTCAATATCGCAGAAAGTGAAAAATGGATGAAGAAGTTGTGGTACTTACGTACAATGCAATATCACTCAGCAATGACATCTATGTCATCAGGCCGTAGCAGCATAATGAGTGGATTCAGGTATGATGATTCTAACTGAAATAAGTCACACAGAAAAAGAAACATCATAAGATATCACTAATACACGGAATGTAAACTTGGCTACACAGGAACTGGATTACAAAACAGAACAGGGTCTCAAATTTAGAAAACCAACTTATGCTTGCTTAAGGGGAAAGGTGAGTTGGGGTGCTGCATAAAACCAGAGATTGAAATGAGCACAGAGTAAGTTCCTTAAGCCAAATATGGAATACACAAGAGCTACTCCTTGCTCAACGAAATGGACTCAACACCCCATATTAAACGCCTAAGAATGTACCTGACTAGTAAGTATCTGAAAACCTATGGATTGCTATGTCTCCGAAAGAGAATCAAGCGTGTGTACAGGGGCATAAACACAGCAGTGATAGGATTGGAGAGGTTCGGTGAGCAAATGAAGACCCTTTGAAGTCATATTGCATGGTACCCATTCCACGGGTCTCAACTCTCCAGGTTTAGGGGATTCTTCCTTCAGCTAAAACATGCATGTGGAACCCAGAGTATGATCAACCGTGTGATCGGGAGACGTCTTCAAATATGTCTCCGTTCTCGTCCCCTGGTACTCGGGTGCAACATTCCAGACGCTTTACTAACACTCTCCCGACTTGGAGAGTCAGTGCCTTTAACCTCCTGTTTGGCCCAGTTTGCAATTTCTGCGGAAGATGAACAGGAATAGGGAGAACCAATGAGAGACTAGCTGGAGGTGTCTGGACGGGCAAATTTAACTCTCATTTCCCACCAGGAAGAGGAATTAACCAAAGGCTCACCGTGCCGTGCCGGAACCAGATTAGGGCCTGAAGCAATCCTGCGGTGTTGCGGCCAGCTCACAAGAAAGCGAGTTGAAGAAAGGAACTCAGGGGCACTGTAATTCACAAACCTGCAGAGTTATAAATGACAGCTATCGTCCAAAAATATACTGAAGTAAGGCTGCCAAGACGACTTGAAAGCGGGGCAGAATTGCAGGAAACCGATTTCAGGAGGTAGATTGGAATTGCATTTAAAGCATAGGAAAAGAGGCAGAACGTCCACAATGATATACTTGGCCAAAAAGGGCGTATGCGTTTTTTCCTGAATATATTCAGGAAAAAACGCATACGCCCTTTTTGGCCAACCAAGCAAGCTTGCAAAGGAAATCTGCACTAAAATGAAGTCTCACTTCCCCCCGGTCAAAAGGGCCATCTGAAAAAAGTGTAAAATCCAGAAAGGCAAGACAGGCCATGGAGAACTGGAAGCCTTGTTATGCTGATGGGCGGGATGTAAATTGCCAACAGCCACTCGGGAGAAGTGTATGGTGTTTCCTGAAACATCTAAAAAACAAAGCCACAGAGCCTAGGGCACTTCCACTTATGGTCCTATAGCTTAGGGAAATGAAAATCAAAAAGACACAGCCACCCCAAAGTTTGGGACGGCTCTGTTTACAAGAACCTCGTTTACGGTACAAGTTCAATGTCGCAGAAAGTGAAAAATGGATAAAGAAGTTGTGGTACTTACGTACAATGCAATATCACTCAGCAATGACATCTATGTCATCAGGCCCGTAGCAGCATAATGAGTGGATTCAGGTATGATGATTCTAACTGAAATAAGTCACACAGAAAAAGAAACATCATAAGATATCACTAATACAGGAATGTAAACTTGGCTACACAGGAACTGGATTACAAAACAGAACAGGGTCTCAAATTTAGAAAACCAACTTATGCTTGCTTAAGGGGAAAGGTGAGTTGGGGTGCTGCATAAAACCAGAGATTGAAATGAGCACAGATAAAGCTCCTTAAGCCAAATATGGAATAGACAAGAGCTACTCCTTGCTCAACGAAATGGACTCAACACCCCATATGAAACGCTTAAGAATGTACCTGACTAGTAAGTATCTGAAAACGTATGGATTGCTATGTCTCCGAAAGAGAATCAAGCGTGTGTACAGGGGCAGAAACACAGCAGTGATAGGATTGGAGAGGTTCGGTGAGCAAATGAAGACCCTTTGAAGTCATATTGCATGGTACCCATTCCACGGGTCTCAACTCTCCAGGTTTAAGGGATTCTTCCTTCAGCTAAAACATGCATGTGGAACCCAGAGTATGATCAACCGTGTGATCGGGAGACGTCTTCAAATATGTCTCCGTTCTCGTCCCCTGGTACTCGGGTGCAACATTCCACACGCTTTACTAACACTCTCCCGACTTGGAGAGTCAGTGCCTTTAACCTCCTGTTTGGCCCAGTTTGCAATTTCTGCGGAAGATGAACAGGAATAGGGAGAACCAATGAGAGACTAGCTGGAGGTGTCTGGACGGGCAAATTTAACTCTCATTTCCCACCAGGAAGAGGAATTAACCAAAGGCTCAGCGTGCCGTGCCGGAACCAGATTAGGGCCTGAAGCAATCCTGCGGTGTTGCGGCCAGCTCACAAGAAAGCGAGTTGAAGAAAGGAGCTCAGGGACACTGTAATTCACAACCTGCAGAGTTATCAATGACAGCTATCGTCCAAAAATATACTGAAGTAAGGCTGCCAAGAGGACTTGAAAGCGGGGCAGAATTGCAGGAAACCGATTTCAGGAGGTAGACTGGAATTGCATTTAAAGCATAGGAAAAGAGGCAGAACGTCCACAATGATGCACTTGGCCAAAAAGGGCGTATGCGTTTTTTCCTGAATATATTCAGGAAAAAACGCATACGCCCTTTTTGGCCAACCAAGCAAGCTTGCAAAGGAAATCTGCACTACAATGAAGTCTCACTTCCCCCCGGTCAAAAGGGTCATCTGAAAAAAGTGTAAAATCCAGAAAGGCAGGACAGGCCATGGAGAACTGGGAGCCTTGTTATGCTGATGGGCGGGATGTAAATTGCCAACAGCCACTCGGGAGAAGTGTATGGTGTTTCCTGAAACATCTAAAAAACAAAGCCACAGAGCCTAGGGCACTTCCACTTATGGTCCTATAGCTTAGGGAAATGAAAATCAAAAAGACACAGCCACCCCAAAGTTTGGGACGGCTCTGTTTACAAGAACCTCGTTTACGGTACAAGTTCAATATCGCAGAAAGTGAAAAATGGATGAAGAAGTTGTGGTACTTACGTACAATGCAATATCACTCAGCAATGACATCTATGTCATCAGGCCCGTAGCAGCATAATGAGTGGATTCAGGTATGATGATTCTAACTGAAATAAGTCACACAGAAAAAGAAACATCATAAGATATCACTAATACACGGAATGTAAACTTGGCTACACAGGAACTGGATTACAAAACAGAACAGGGTCTCAAATTTAGAAAACCAACTTATGCTTGCTTAAGGGGAAAGGTGAGTTGGGGTGCTGCATAAAACCAGAGATTGAAATGAGCACAGAGTAAGTTCCTTAAGCCAAATATGGAATACACAAGAGCTACTCCTTGCTCAACGAAATGGACTCAACACCCCATATTAAACGCCTAAGAATGTACCTGACTAGTAAGTATCTTAAAACCTATGGATTGCTATGTCTCCGAAAGAGAATAAAGCATGTGTACAGGGGCATAAACGCAGCAGTGATAGGATTGGAGAGGTTCGGTGAGCAAATGAAGACCCTTTGAAGTCATATTGCATGGTACCCATTCCACGGGTCTCAACTCTCCAGGTTTAAGGGATTCTTCCTTCAGCTAAAACATGCATGTGGAACCCAGAGTATGATCAACCGTGTGATCGGGAGACGTCTTCAAATATGTCTCCGTTCTCGTCCCCTGGTACTCGGGTGCAACATTCCAGACGCTTTACTAACACTCTCCCGACTTGGAGAGTCAGTGCCTTTAACCTCCTGTTTGGCCCAGTTTGCAATTTCTGCGGAAGATGAACAGGAATAGGGAGAACCAATGAGAGACTAGCTGGAGGTGTCTGGACGGGCAAATTTAACTCTCATTTCCCACCAGGAAGAGGAATTAACCAAAGGCTCAGCGTGCCGTGCCGGAACCAGATTAGGGCCTGAAGCAATCCTGCGGTGTTGCGGCCAGCTCACAAGAAAGCGAGTTGAAGAAAGGAGCTCAGGGACACTGTAATTCACAACCTGCAGAGTTATCAATGACAGCTATCGTCCAAAAATATACTGAAGTAAGGCTGCCAAGAGGACTTGAAAGCGGGGCAGAATTGCAGGAAACCGATTTCAGGAGGTAGACTGGAATTGCATTTAAAGCATAGGAAAAGAGGCAGAACGTCCACAATGATGCACTTGGCCAAAAAGGGCGTATGCGTTTTTTCCTGAATATATTCAGGAAAAAACGCATACGCCCTTTTTGGCCAACCAAGCAAGCTTGCAAAGGAAATCTGCACTACAATGAAGTCTCACTTCCCCCCGGTCAAAAGGGTCATCTGAAAAAAGTGTAAAATCCAGAAAGGCAGGACAGGCCATGGAGAACTGGGAGCCTTGTTATGCTGATGGGCAGGATGTAAATTGCCAACAGCCACTCGGGAGAAATGTATGGTGTTTCCTGAAACATCTAAAAAACAAAGCAACAGAGCCTAGGGCACTTCCACTTATGGTCCTATAGCTTAGGGAAATGAAAATCAAAAAGACACAGCCACCCCAAAGTTTGGGACGGCTCTGTTTACAAGAACCTCGTTTACGGTACAAGTTCAATATCGCAGAAAGTGAGAAATGGACAAAGAAGTTGTGGTACTTACGTACAATGCAATATCACTCAGCAATGACATCTATGTCATCAGGCCCGTAGCAGCATAATGAGTGGATTCAGGTATGATGATTCTAACTGAAATAAGTCACACAGAAAAAGAAACATCATAAGATATCACTAATACACGGAATGTAAACTTGGCTACACAGGAACTGGATTACAAAACAGAACAGGGTCTCAAATTTAGAAAAGCAACTTATGCTTGCTTAAGGGGAAAGGTGAGTTGGGGTGCTGCATAAAACCAGAGATTGAAATGAGCACAGAGTAAGTTCCTTAAGCCAAATATGGAATACACAAGAGCTACTCCTTGCTCAACGAAATGGACTCAACACCCCATATTAAACGCCTAAGAATGTACCTGACTAGTAAGTATCTGAAAACCTATGGATTGCTATGTCTCCGAAAGAGAATCAAGCATGTGTACAGGGGCATAAACGCAGCAGTGATAGGATTGGAGAGGTTCGGTGAGCAAATGTAGACCCTTTGAAGTCATATTGCATGGTACCCATTCCACGGGTCTCAACTCTCCAGGTTTAAGGGATTCTTCCTTCAGCTAAAACATGCATGTGGAACCCAGAGTATGATCAACCGTGTGATCGGGAGACGTCTTCAAATATGTCTCCGTTCTCGTCCCCTGGTACTCGGGTGCAACATTCCAGACGCTTTACTAACACTCTCCCGACTTGGAGAGTCAGTGCCTTTAACCTCCTGTTTGGCCCAGTTTGCAATTTCTGCGGAAGATGAACAGGAATAGGGAGAACCAATGAGAGACTAGCTGGAGGTGTCTGGACGGGCAAATTTAACTCTCATTTCCCACCAGGAAGAGGAATTAACCAAAGGCTCAGCGTGCCGTGCCGGAACCAGATTAGGGCCTGAAGCAATCCTGCGGTGTTGCGGCCAGCTCACAAGAAAGCGAGTTGAAGAAAGGAGCTCAGGGACACTGTAATTCACAACCTGCAGAGTTATCAATGACAGCTATCGTCCAAAAATATACTGAAGTAAGGCTGCCAAGAGGACTTGAAAGCGGGGCAGAATTGCAGGAAACCGATTTCAGGAGGTAGACTGGAATTGCATTTAAAGCATAGGAAAAGAGGCAGAACGTCCACAATGATGCACTTGGCCAAAAAGGGCGTATGCGTTTTTTCCTGAATATATTCAGGAAAAAACGCATACGCCCTTTTTGGCCAACCAAGCAAGCTTGCAAAGGAAATCTGCACTACAATGAAGTCTCACTTCCCCCCGGTCAAAAGGGTCATCTGAAAAAAGTGTAAAATCCAGAAAGGCAGGACAGGCCATGGAGAACTGGGAGCCTTGTTATGCTGATGGGCGGGATGTAAATTGCCAACAGCCACTCGGGAGAAATGTATGGTGTTTCCTGAAACATCTAAAAAACAAAGCAACAGAGCCTAGGGCACTTCCACTTATGGTCCTATAGCTTAGGGAAATGAAAATCAAAAAGACACAGCCACCCCAAAGTTTGGGACGGCTCTGTTTACAAGAACCTCGTTTACGGTACAAGTTCAATATCGCAGAAAGTGAGAAATGGACAAAGAAGTTGTGGTACTTACGTACAATGCAATATCACTCAGCAATGACATCTATGTCATCAGGCCCGTAGCAGCATAATGAGTGGATTCAGGTATGATGATTCTAACTGAAATAAGTCACACAGAAAAAGAAACATCATAAGATATCACTAATACACGGAATGTAAACTTGGCTACACAGGAACTGGATTACAAAACAGAACAGGGTCTCAAATTTAGAAAAGCAACTTATGCTTGCTTAAGGGGAAAGGTGAGTTGGGGTGCTGCATAAAACCAGAGATTGAAATGAGCACAGAGTAAGTTCCTTAAGCCAAATATGGAATAGACAAGAGCTACTCCTTGCTCAACGAAATGGACTCAACACCCCATACTAAACGCCTAAGAATGTACCTGACTACTAAGTATCTGAAAACCTATGGATTGCTATGTCTCCGAAAGAGAATCAAGCGTGTGTACAGGGGCATAAACACAGCAGTGATAGGATTGGAGAGGTTCGGTGAGCAAATGAAGACCCTTTGAAGTCATATTGCATGGTACCCATTCCACGGGTCTCAACTCTCCAGGTTTAGGGGATTCTTCCTTCAGCTAAAACATGCATGTGGAACCCAGAGTATGATCAACCGTGTGATCGGGAGACGTCTTCAAATATGTCTCCGTTCTCGTCCCCTGGTACTCGGGTGCAACATTCCAGACGCTTTACTAACACTCTCCCAACTTGGAGAGTCAGTGCCTTTAACCTCCTGTTTGGCCCAGTTTGCAATTTCTGCGGAAGATGAACAGGAATAGGGAGAACCAATGAGAGACTAGCTGGAGGTGTCTGGACGGGCAAATTTAACTCTCATTTCCCACCAGGAAGAGGAATTAACCAAAGGCTCAGCGTGCCGTGCCGGAACCAGATTAGGGCCTGAAGCAATCCTGCGGTGTTGCGGCCAGCTCACAAGAAAGCGAGTTGAAGAAAGGAACTCAGGGGCACTGTAATTCACAAACCTGCAGAGTTATCAATGACAGCTATCGTCCAAAAATATACTGAAGTAAGGCTGCCAAGACGACTTGAAAGCGGGGCAGAATTGCAGGAAACCGATTTCAGGAGGTAGATTGGAATTGCATTTAAAGCATAGGAAAAGAGGCAGGACGTCCACAATGATACACTTGGCCAAAAAGGGCGTATGCGTTTTTTCCTGAATATATTCAGGAAAAAACGCATACGCCCTTTTTGGCCAACCAAGCAAGCTTGCAAAGGAAATCTGCACTAAAATGAAGTCTCACTTCCCCCCGGTCAAAAGGGCCATCTGAAAAAAGTGTAAAATCCAGAAAGGCAAGACAGGCCATGGAGAACTGGAAGCCTTGTTATGCTGATGGGCGGGATGTAAATTGCCAACAGCCACTCGGGAGAAGTGTATGGTGTTTCCTGAAACATCTAAAAAACAAAGCCACAGAGCCTAGGGCACTTCCACTTATGGTCCTATAGCTTAGGGAAATGAAAATCAAAAAGACACAGCCACCCCAAAGTTTGGGACGGCTCTGTTTACAAGAACCTCGTTTACGGTACAAGTTCAATGTCGCAGAAAGTGAAAAATGGATAAAGAAGTTGTGGTACTTACGTACAATGCAATATCACTCAGCAATGACATCTATGTCATCAGGCCCGTAGCAGCATAATGAGTGGATTCAGGTATGATGATTCTAACTGAAATAAGTCACACAGAAAAAGAAACATCATAAGATATCACTAATACATGGAATGTAAACTTGGCTACACAGGAACTGGATTACAAAACAGAACAGGGTCTCAAATTTAGAAAACCAACTTATGCTTGCTTAAGGGGAAAGGTGAGTTGGGGTGCTGCATAAAACCAGAGATTGAAATGAGCACAGATAACGTTCCTTAAGCCAAATATGGAATAGACAAGAGCTACTCCTTGCTCAACGAAATGGACTCAACACCCCATATGAAACGCTTAAGAATGTACCTGACTAGTAAGTATCTGAAAACGTATGGATTGCTATGTCTCCGAAAGAGAATCAAGCGTGTGTACAGGGGCAGAAACACAGCAGTGATAGGATTGGAGAGGTTCGGTGAGCAAATGAAGACCCTTTGAAGTCATATTGCATGGTACCCATTCCACGGGTCTCAACTCTCCAGGTTTAAGGGATTCTTCCTTCAGCTAAAACATGCATGTGGAACCCAGAGTATGATCAACCGTGTGATCGGGAGACGTCTTCAAATATGTCTCCGTTCTCGTCCCCTGGTACTCGGGTGCAACATTCCAGACGCTTTACTAACACTCTCCCGACTTGGAGAGTCAGTGCCTTAACCTCCTGTTTGGCCCAGTTTGCAATTTCTGCGGAAGATGAACAGGAATAGGGAGAACCAATGAGAGACTAGCTGGAGGTGTCTGGACGGGCAAATTTAACTCTCATTTCCCACCAGGAAGAGGAATTAACCAAAGGCTCAGCGTGCCGTGCCGGAACCAGATTAGGGCCTGAAGCAATCCTGCGGTGTTGCGGCCAGCTCACAAGAAAGCGAGTTGAAGAAAGGAGCTCAGGGACACTGTAATTCACAACCTGCAGAGTTATCAATGACAGCTATCGTCCAAAAATATACTGAAGTAAGGCTGCCAAGAGGACTTGAAAGCGGGGCAGAATTGCAGGAAACCGATTTCAGGAGGTAGACTGGAATTGCATTTAAAGCATAGGAAAAGAGGCAGAACGTCCACAATGATGCACTTGGCCAAAAAGGGCGTATGCGTTTTTTCCTGAATATATTCAGGAAAAAACGCATACGCCCTTTTTGGCCAACCAAGCAAGCTTGCAAAGGAAATCTGCACTACAATGAAGTCTCACTTCCCCCCGGTCAAAAGGGTCATCTGAAAAAAGTGTAAAATCCAGAAAGGCAGGACAGGCCATGGAGAACTGGGAGCCTTGTTATGCTGATGGGCGGGATGTAAATTGCCAACAGCCACTCGGGAGAAGTGTATGGTGTTTCCTGAAACATCTAAAAAACAAAGCCACAGAGCCTAGGGCACTTCCACTTATGGTCCTATAGCTTAGGGAAATGAAAATCAAAAAGACACAGCCACCCCAAAGTTTGGGACGGCTCTGTTTACAAGAATCTCGTTTACGGTACAAGTTCAATATCGCAGAAAGTGAGAAATGGACAAAGAAGTTGTGGTACTTACGTACAATGCAATATCACTCAGCAATGACATCTATGTCATCAGGCCCGTAGCAGCTTAATGAGTGGATTCAGGTATGATGATTCTAATTGAAATAAGTCACACAGAAAAAGAAACATCATAAGATATCACTAATACACGGAATGTAAACTTGGCTACACAGGAACTGGATTACAAAACAGAACAGGGTCTCAAATTTAGAAAACCAACTTATGCTTGCTTAAGGGGAAAGGTGAGTTGGGGTGCTGCATAAAACCAGAGATTGAAATGAGCACAGTTAAAGTTCCTTAAGCCAAATATGGAATAGACAAGAGCTACTCCTTGCTCAACGAAATGGACTCAGCACCCCATACTAAACGCCTAAGAATGTACCTGACTACTAAATATCTTAAAACCTATGGATTGCTATGTCTCCGAAAGAGAATCAAGAGTGTGTACAGGGGCATAAACGCAGCAGTGATAGGATTGGAGAGGTTCGGTGAGCAAATGAAGACCCTTTGAAGTCATATTGCATGGTACCCATTCCACGGGTCTCAACTCTCCAGGTTTAAGGGATTCTTCCTTCAGCTAAAACATGCATGTGGAACCCAGAATATGATCAACCGTGAGATCGGGAGACGTGTTCAAATATGTCTCCGTTCTCGTCCCCTGGTACTCGGGTGCAACATTCCAGACGCTTTACTAACACTCTCCCGACTTGGAGAGTCAGTGCCTTTAACCTCCTGTTTGGCCCAGTTTGCAATTTCTGCGGAAGTTGAACAGGAATAGGGAGAACCAATGAGAGACTAGCTGGAGGTGTCTGGACGGGCAAATTTAACTCTCATTTCCCACCAGGAAGAGGAATTAACCAAAGGCTCAGCGTGCCGTGCCGGAACAAGATTAGGGCCTGAAGCAATCCTGCGGTGTTGCGGCCAGCTCACAGGAAAGCGAGTTGAAGAAAGGAGCTCAGGGGCACTGTAATTCACAAACCTGCAGAGTTATAAATGACAGCTATCGTCCAAAAATATACTGAAGTAAGGCTGCCAAGAGGACTTGAAAGCGGGGCAGAATTGCAGGAAACCGATTTCAGGAGGTAGATTGGAATTGCATTTAAAGCATAGAAAAAGAGGCAGAACGTCCACAATGATGCACTTGGCCAAAAAGGGCGTATGCGTTTTTTCCTGAATATATTCAGGAAAAAATGCATACGCCCTTTTTGGCCAACCAAGCAAGCTTGCAAAGGAAATCTGCACTACAATGAAGTCTCACTTCCCCCCGGTCAAAAGGGCCATCTGAAAAAAGTGTAAATTCCAGAAAGTCAGGACAGGCCATGGAGAACTGGGATCCTTGTTATGCTGATGGGCGGGATGTAAATTGCCAACAGCCACTCGGGAGAAGTGTATGGTGTTTCCTGAAACATCTAAAAAACAAAGCAACAGAGCCTAGGGCACTTCCACTTATGGTCCTATAGCTTAGGGAAATGAAAATCAAAAAGACACAGCCACCCCAAAGTTTGGGACGGCTCTGTTTACAAGAACCTCGTTTACGGTACAAGTTCAATGACGCAGAAAGTGAAAAATGGATAAAGAAGTTGTGGTACTTACGTACAATGCAATATCACTCAGCAATGACATCTATGTCATCAGGCCCGTAGCAGCATAATGAGTGGATTCAGGTATGATGATTCTAACTGAAATAAGTCACACAGAAAAAGAAACATCATAAGATATCACTAATACACGGAATGTAAACTTGGCTACACAGGAACTGGATTACAAAACAGAACAGGGTCTCAAATTTAGAAAACCAACTTATGCTTGCTTAAGGGGAAAGGTGAGTTGGGGTGCTGCATAAAACCAGATATTGAAATGAGCACAGAGTAAGTTCCTTAAGCCAAATATGGAATACACAAGAGCTACTCCTTGCTCAACGAAATGGACTCAACACCCCATATTAAACGCCTAAGAATGTACCTGACTAGTAAGTATCTGAAAACCTATGGATTGCTATGTCTCCGAAAGAGAATAAAGCATGTGTACAGGGGCATAAACGCAGCAGTGATAGGATTGGAGAGGTTCGGTGAGCAAATGAAGACCCTTTGAAGTCATATTGCATGGTACCCATTCCACGGGTCTCAACTCTCCAGGTTTAAGGGATTCTTCCTTCAGCTAAAACATGCATGTGGAACCCAGAGTATGATCAACCGTGTGATCGGGAGACGTCTTCAAATATGTCTCCGTTCTCGTCCCCTGGTACTCGGGTGCAACATTCCAGACGCTTTACTAACACTCTCCCGACTTGGAGAGTCAGTGCCTTTAACCTCCTGTTTGGCCCAGTTTGCAATTTCTGCGGAAGATGAACAGGAATAGGGAGAACCAATGAGAGACTAGCTGGAGGTGTCTGGACGGGCAAATTTAACTCTCATTTCCCACCAGGAAGAGGAATTAACCAAAGGCTCAGCGTGCCGTGCCGGAACCAGATTAGGGCCTGAAGCAATCCTGCGGTGTTGCGGCCAGCTCACAAGAAAGCGAGTTGAAGAAAGGAGCTCAGGGACACTGTAATTCACAACCTGCAGAGTTATCAATGACAGCTATCGTCCAAAAATATACTGAAGTAAGGCTGCCAAGAGGACTTGAAAGCGGGGCAGAATTGCAGGAAACCGATTTCAGGAGGTAGACTGGAATTGCATTTAAAGCATAGGAAAAGAGGCAGAACGTCCACAATGATGCACTTGGCCAAAAAGGGCATATGCGTTTTTTCCTGAATATATTCAGGAAAAAATGCATACGCCCTTTTTGGCCAACCAAGCAAGCTTGCAAAGGAAATCTGCACTACAATGAAGTCTCACTTCCCCCCGGTCAAAAGGGCCATCTGAAAAAAGTGTAAATCCCAGAAAGTCAGGACAGGCCATGGAGAACTGGGATCCTTGTTATGCTGATGGGCGGGATGTAAATTGCCAACAGCCACTCGGGAGAAGTGTATGGTGTTTCCTGAAACATCTAAAAAACAAAGCAACAGAGCCTAGGGCACTTCCACTTATGGTCCTATAGCTTAGGGAAATGAAAATCAAAAAGACACAGCCACCCCAAAGTTTGGGACGGCTCTGTTTACAAGAACCTCGTTTACGGTACAAGTTCAATGACGCAGAAAGTGAAAAATGGATAAAGAAGTTGTGGTACTTACGTACAATGCAATATCACTCAGCAATGACATCTATGTCATCAGGCCCGTAGCAGCATAATGAGTGGATTCAGGTATGATGATTCTAACTGAAATAAGTCACACAGAAAAAGAAACATCATAAGATATCACTAATACACGGAATGTAAACTTGGCTACACAGGAACTGGATTACAAAACAGAACAGGGTCTCAAATTTAGAAAACCAACTTATGCTTGCTTAAGGGGAAAGGTGAGTTGGGGTGCTGCATAAAACCAGAGATTGAAATGAGCACAGAGTAAGTTCCTTAAGCCAAATATGGAATACACAAGAGCTACTCCTTGCTCAACGAAATGGACTCAACACCCCATATTAAACGCCTAAGAATGTACCTGACTAGTAAGTATCTTAAAACCTATGGATTGCTATGTCTCCGAAAGAGAATAAAGCATGTGTACAGGGGCATAAACGCAGCAGTGATAGGATTGGAGAGGTTCGGTGAGCAAATGAAGACCCTTTGAAGTCATATTGCATGGTACCCATTCCACGGGTCTCAACTCTCCAGGTTTAAGGGATTCTTCCTTCAGCTAAAACATGCATGTGGAACCCAGAGTATGATCAACCGTGTGATCGGGAGACGTCTTCAAATATGTCTCCGTTCTCGTCCCCTGGTACTCGGGTGCAACATTCCAGACGCTTTACTAACACTCTCCCGACTTGGAGAGTCAGTGCCTTTAACCTCCTGTTTGGCCCAGTTTGCAATTTCTGCGGAAGATGAACAGGAATAGGGAGAACCAATGAGAGACTAGCTGGAGGTGTCTGGACGGGCAAATTTAACTCTCATTTCCCACCAGGAAGAGGAATTAACCAAAGGCTCAGCGTGCCGTGCCGGAACCAGATTAGGGCCTGAAGCAATCCTGCGGTGTTGCGGCCAGCTCACAAGAAAGCGAGTTGAAGAAAGGAGCTCAGGGACACTGTAATTCACAACCTGCAGAGTTATCAATGACAGCTATCGTCCAAAAATATACTGAAGTAAGGCTGCCAAGAGGACTTGAAAGCGGGGCAGAATTGCAGGAAACCGATTTCAGGAGGTAGACTGGAATTGCATTTAAAGCATAGGAAAAGAGGCAGAACGTCCACAATGATGCACTTGGCCAAAAAGGGCATATGCGTTTTTTCCTGAATATATTCAGGAAAAAATGCATACGCCCTTTTTGGCCAACCAAGCAAGCTTGCAAAGGAAATCTGCACTACAATGAAGTCTCACTTCCCCCCGGTCAAAAGGGCCATCTGAAAAAAGTGTAAATCCCAGAAAGTCAGGACAGGCCATGGAGAACTGGGATCCTTGTTATGCTGATGGGCGGGATGTAAATTGCCAACAGCCACTCGGGAGAAGTGTATGGTGTTTCCTGAAACATCTAAAAAACAAAGCAACAGAGCCTAGGGCACTTCCACTTATGGTCCTATAGCTTAGGGAAATGAAAATCAAAAAGACACAGCCACCCCAAAGTTTGGGACGGCTCTGTTTACAAGAACCTCGTTTACGGTACAAGTTCAATGACGCAGAAAGTGAAAAATGGATAAAGAAGTTGTGGTACTTACGTACAATGCAATATCACTCAGCAATGACATCTATGTCATCAGGCCCGTAGCAGCATAATGAGTGGATTCAGGTATGATGATTCTAACTGAAATAAGTCACACAGAAAAAGAAACATCATAAGATATCACTAATACACGGAATGTAAACTTGGCTACACAGGAACTGGATTACAAAACAGAACAGGGTCTCAAATTTAGAAAACCAACTTATGCTTGCTTAAGGGGAAAGGTGAGTTGGGGTGCTGCATAAAACCAGAGATTGAAATGAGCACAGAGTAAGTTCCTTAAGCCAAATATGGAATACACAAGAGCTACTCCTTGCTCAACGAAATGGACTCAACACCCCATATTAAACGCCTAAGAATGTACCTGACTAGTAAGTATCTTAAAACCTATGGATTGCTATGTCTCCGAAAGAGAATAAAGCATGTGTACAGGGGCATAAACGCAGCAGTGATAGGATTGGAGAGGTTCGGTGAGCAAATGAAGACCCTTTGAAGTCATATTGCATGGTACCCATTCCACGGGTCTCAACTCTCCAGGTTTAAGGGATTCTTCCTTCAGCTAAAACATGCATGTGGAACCCAGAGTATGATCAACCGTGTGATCGGGAGACGTCTTCAAATATGTCTCCGTTCTCGTCCCCTGGTACTCGGGTGCAACATTCCAGACGCTTTACTAACACTCTCCCGACTTGGAGAGTCAGTGCCTTTAACCTCCTGTTTGGCCCAGTTTGCAATTTCTGCGGAAGATGAACAGGAATAGGGAGAACCAATGAGAGACTAGCTGGAGGTGTCTGGACGGGCAAATTTAACTCTCATTTCCCACCAGGAAGAGGAATTAACCAAAGGCTCAGCGTGCCGTGCCGGAACCAGATTAGGGCCTGAAGCAATCCTGCGGTGTTGCGGCCAGCTCACAAGAAAGCGAGTTGAAGAAAGGAGCTCAGGGACACTGTAATTCACAACCTGCAGAGTTATCAATGACAGCTATCGTCCAAAAATATACTGAAGTAAGGCTGCCAAGAGGACTTGAAAGCGGGGCAGAATTGCAGGAAACCGATTTCAGGAGGTAGACTGGAATTGCATTTAAAGCATAGGAAAAGAGGCAGAACGTCCACAATGATGCACTTGGCCAAAAAGGGCGTATGCGTTTTTTCCTGAATATATTCAGGAAAAAACGCATACGCCCTTTTTGGCCAACCAAGCAAGCTTGCAAAGGAAATCTGCACTACAATGAAGTCTCACTTCCCCCCGGTCAAAAGGGTCATCTGAAAAAAGTGTAAAATCCAGAAAGGCAGGACAGGCCATGGAGAACTGGGAGCCTTGTTATGCTGATGGGCGGGATGTAAATTGCCAACAGCCACTCGGGAGAAGTGTATGGTGTTTCCTGAAACATCTAAAAAACAAAGCCACAGAGCCTAGGGCACTTCCACTTATGGTCCTATAGCTTAGGGAAATGAAAATCAAAAAGACACAGCCACCCCAAAGTTTGGGACGGC
Organism: Globicephala melas; assembly: GCF_963455315.2. NCBI lineage: Eukaryota > Metazoa > Chordata > Mammalia > Artiodactyla > Delphinidae > Globicephala > Globicephala melas. Next base: position 655,289 of record NW_027207299.1, on the reverse strand, counting down.
TCTGTTTACAAGAACCTCGTTTACGGTACAAGTTCAATATCGCAGAAAGTGAGAAATGGACAAAGAAGTTGTGGTACTTACGTACAATGCAATATCACTCAGCAATGACATCTATGTCATCAGGCCCGTAGCAGCATAATGAGTGGATTCAGGTATGATGATTCTAATTGAAATAAGTCACACAGAAAAAGAAACATCATAAGATATCACTAATACACGGAATGTAAACTTGGCTACACAGGAACTGGATTACAAAACAGAACAGGGTCTCAAATTTAGAAAACCAACTTATGCTTGCTTAAGGGGAAAGGTGAGTTGGGGTGCTGCATAAAACCAGAGATTGAAATGAGCACAGTTAAAGTTCCTTAAGCCAAATATGGAATAGACAAGAGCTACTCCTGCTCAACGAAATGGACTCAGCACCCCATACTAAACGCCTAAGAATGTACCTGACTACTAAATATCTTAAAACCTATGGATTGCTATGTCTCCGAAAGAGAATCAAGAGTGTGTACAGGGGCATAAACGCAGCAGTGATAGGATTGGAGAGGTTCGGTGAGCAAATGAAGACCCTTTGAAGTCATATTGCATGGTACCCATTCCACGGGTCTCAACTCTCCAGGTTTAAGGGATTCTTCCTTCAGCTAAAACATGCATGTGGAACCCAGAATATGATCAACCGTGAGATCGGGAGACGTGTTCAAATATGTCTCCGTTCTCGTCCCCTGGTACTCGGGTGCAACATTCCAGACGCTTTACTAACACTCTCCCGACTTGGAGAGTCAGTGCCTTTAACCTCCTGTTTGGCCCAGTTTGCAATTTCTGCGGAAGTTGAACAGGAATAGGGAGAACCAATGAGAGACTAGCTGGAGGTGTCTGGACGGGCAAATTTAACTCTCATTTCCCACCAGGAAGAGGAATTAACCAAAGGCTCAGCGTGCCGTGCCGGAACAAGATTAGGGCCTGAAGCAATCCTGCGGTGTTGCGGCCAGCTCACAGGAAAGCGAGTTGAAGAAAGGAGCTCAGGGGCACTGTAATTCACAAACCTGCAGAGTTATAAATGACAGCTATCGTCCAAAAATATACTGAAGTAAGGCTGCCAAGAGGACTTGAAAGCGGGGCAGAATTGCAGGAAACCGATTTCAGGAGGTAGATTGGAATTGCATTTAAAGCATAGAAAAAGAGGCAGAACGTCCACAATGATGCACTTGGCCAAAAAGGGCGTATGCGTTTTTTCCTGAATATATTCAGGAAAAAACGCATACGCCCTTTTTGGCCAACCAAGCAAGCTTGCAAAGGAAATCTGCACTACAATGAAGTCTCACTTCCCCCCGGTCAAAAGGGCCATCTGAAAAAAGTGTAAATTCCAGAAAGTCAGGACAGGCCATGGAGAACTGGGATCCTTGTTATGCTGATGGGCGGGATGTAAATTGCCAACAGCCACTCGGGAGAAGTGTATGGTGTTTCCTGAAACATCTAAAAAACAAAGCAACAGAGCCTAGGGCACTTCCACTTATGGTCCTATAGCTTAGGGAAATGAAAATCAAAAAGACACAGCCACCCCAAAGTTTGGGACGGCTCTGTTTACAAGAACCTCGTTTACGGTACAAGTTCAATGACGCAGAAAGTGAAAAATGGATAAAGAAGTTGTGGTACTTACGTACAATGCAATATCACTCAGCAATGACATCTATGTCATCAGGCCCGTAGCAGCATAATGAGTGGATTCAGGTATGATGATTCTAACTGAAATAAGTCACACAGAAAAAGAAACATCATAAGATATCACTAATACACGGAATGTAAACTTGGCTACACAGGAACTGGATTACAAAACAGAACAGGGTCTCAAATTTAGAAAACCAACTTATGCTTGCTTAAGGGGAAAGGTGAGTTGGGGTGCTGCATAAAACCAGAGATTGAAATGAGCACAGAGTAAGTTCCTTAAGCCAAATATGGAATACACAAGAGCTACTCCTTGCTCAACGAAATGGACTCAACACCCCATATTAAACGCCTAAGAATGTACCTGACTAGTAAGTATCTTAAAACCTATGGATTGCTATGTCTCCGAAAGAGAATAAAGCATGTGTACAGGGGCATAAACGCAGCAGTGATAGGATTGGAGAGGTTCGGTGAGCAAATGAAGACCCTTTGAAGTCATATTGCATGGTACCCATTCCACGGGTCTCAACACTCCAGGTTTAAGGGATTCTTCCTTCAGCTAAAACATGCATGTGGAACCCAGAGTATGATCAACCGTGTGATCGGGAGACGTCTTCAAATATGTCTCCGTTCTCGTCCCCTGGTACTCGGGTGCAACATTCCAGACGCTTTACTAACACTCTCCCGACTTGGAGAGTCAGTGCCTTTAACCTCCTGTTTGGCCCAGTTTGCAATTTCTGCGGAAGATGAACAGGAATAGGGAGAACCAATGAGAGACTAGCTGGAGGTGTCTGGACGGGCAAATTTAACTCTCATTTCCCACCAGGAAGAGGAATTAACCAAAGGCTCAGCGTGCCGTGCCGGAACCAGATTAGGGCCTGAAGCAATCCTGCGGTGTTGCGGCCAGCTCACAAGAAAGCGAGTTGAAGAAAGGAGCTCAGGGACACTGTAATTCACAACCTGCAGAGTTATCAATGACAGCTATCGTCCAAAAATATACTGAAGTAAGGCTGCCAAGAGGACTTGAAAGCGGGGCAGAATTGCAGGAAACCGATTTCAGGAGGTAGACTGGAATTGCATTTAAAGCATAGGAAAAGAGGCAGAACGTCCACAATGATGCACTTGGCCAAAAAGGGCGTATGCGTTTTTTCCTGAATATATTCAGGAAAAAACGCATACGCCCTTTTTGGCCAACCAAGCAAGCTTGCAAAGGAAATCTGCACTACAATGAAGTCTCACTTCCCCCCGGTCAAAAGGGTCATCTGAAAAAAGTGTAAAATCCAGAAAGGCAGGACAGGCCATGGAGAACTGGGAGCCTTGTTATGCTGATGGGCGGGATGTAAATTGCCAACAGCCACTCGGGAGAAGTGTATGGTGTTTCCTGAAACATCTAAAGAACAAAGCCCCAGAGCCTAGGGCACATCCACTTATGGTCCTATAGCTTAGGGAAATGAAAATCAAAAAGACACAGCCACCCCAAAGTTTGGGACGGCTCTATTTACAAGAACCTCGTTTACGGTACAAGTTCAATATCGCAGAAAGTGAGAAATGGACAAAGAAGTTGTGGTACTTACGTACAATGCAATATCACTCAGCAATGACATCTATGTCATCAGGCCCGTAGCAGCATAATGAGTGGATTCAGGTATGATGATTCTAATTGAAATAAGTCACACAGAAAAAGAAACATCATAAGATATCACTAATACACGGAATGTAAACTTGGCTACACAGGAACTGGATTACAAAACAGAACAGGGTCTCAAATTTAGAAAACCAACTTATGCTTGCTTAAGGGGAAAGGTGAGTTGGGGTGCTGCATAAAACCAGAGATTGAAATGAGCACAGTTAAAGTTCCTTAAGCCAAATATGGAATAGACAAGAGCTACTCCTTGCTCAACGAAATGGACTCAGCACCCCATACTAAACGCCTAAGAATGTACCTGACTACTAAGTATCTTAAAACCTATGGATTGCTATGTCTCCGAAAGAGAATCAAGAGTGTGTACAGGGGCATAAACGCAGCAGTGATAGGATTGGAGAGGTTCGGTGAGCAAATGAAGACCCTTTGAAGTCATATTGCATGGTACCCATTCCACGGGTCTCAACTCTCCAGGTTTAAGGGATTCTTCCTTCAGCTAAAACATGCATGTGGAACCCAGAATATGATCAACCGTGTGATCGGGAGACGTGTTCAAATATGTCTCCGTTCTCGTCCCCTGGTACTCGGGTGCAACATTCCAGACGCTTTACTAACACTCTCCCGACTTGGAGAGTCAGTGCCTTTAACCTCCTGTTTGGCCCAGTTTGCAATTTCTGCGGAAGATGAACAGGAATAGGGAGAACCAATGAGAGACTAGCTGGAGGTGTCTGGACGGGCAAATTTAACTCTCATTTCCCACCAGGAAGAGGAATTAACCAAAGGCTCAGCGTGCCGTGCCGGAACAAGATTAGGGCCTGAAGCAATCCTGCGGTGTTGCGGCCAGCTCACAAGAAAGCGAGTTGAAGAAAGGAGCTCAGGGGCACTGTAATTCACAAACCTGCAGAGTTATAAATGACAGCTATCGTCCAAAAATATACTGAAGTAAGGCTGCCAAGAGGACTTGAAAGCGGGGCAGAATTGCAGGAAACCGATTTCAGGAGGTAGACTGGAATTGCATTTAAAGCATAGGAAAAGAGGCAGAACGTCCACAATGATGCACTTGGCCAAAAAGGGCGTATGCGTTTTTTCCTGAATATATTCAGGAAAAAACGCATACGCCCTTTTTGGCCAACCAAGCAAGCTTGCAAAGGAAATCTGCACTACAATGAAGTCTCACTTCCCCCCGGTCAAAAGGGCCATCTGCAAAAAGTGTAAAATCCAGAAAGGCAGGACAGGCCATGGAGAACTGGGAGCCTTGTTATGCTGATGGGCGGGATGTAAATTGCCAACAGCCACTCGGTAGAAGTGTATGGTGTTTCCTGAAACATCTAAAAAACAAAGCAACAGAGCCTAGGGCACTTCCACTTATGGTCCTATAGCTTAGGAAAATGAAAATCAAAAAGACACAGCCACCCCAAAGTTTGGGACGGCTCTGTTTACAAGAACCTCGTTTACGGTACAAGTTCAATATCGCAGAAAGTGAAAAATGGATGAAGAAGTTGTGGTACTTACGTACAATGCAATATCACTCAGCAATGACATCTATGTCATCAGGCCCGTAGCAGCATAATGAGTGGATTCAGGTATGATGATTCTAACTGAAATAAGTCACACAGAAAAAGAAACATCATAAGATATCACTAATACACGGAATGTAAACTCGGCTACACAGGAACTGGATTACAAAACAGAACAGGGTCTCAAATTTAGAAAAGCAACTTATGCTTGCTTAAGGGGAAAGGTGAGTTGGGGTGCTGCATAAAACCAGAGATTGAAATGAGCACAGAGTAAGTTCCTTAAGCCAAATATGGAATACACAAGAGCTACTCCTTGCTCAACGAAATGGACTCAACACCCCATATTAAACGCCTAAGAATGTACCTGACTAGTAAGTATCTGAAAACCTATGGATTGCTATGTCTCCGAAAGAGAATCAAGCATGTGTACAGGGGCATAAACGCAGCAGTGATAGGATTGGAGAGGTTCGGTGAGCAAATGAAGACCCTTTGAAGTCATATTGCATGGTACCCATTCCACGGGTCTCAACTCTCCAGGTTTAAGGGATTCTTCCTTCAGCTAAAACATGCATGTGGAACCCAGAGTATGATCAACCGTGTGATCGGGAGACGTCTTCAAATATGTCTCCGTTCTCGTCCCCTGGTACTCGGGTGCAACATTCCACACGCTTTACTAACACTCTCCCGACTTGGAGAGTCAGTGCCTTTAACCTCCTGTTTGGCCCAGTTTGCAATTTCTGCAGAAGATGAACAGGAATAGGGAGAACCAATGAGAGACTAGCTGGAGGTGTCTGGACGGGCAAATTTAACTCTCATTTCCCACCAGGAAGAGGAATTAACCAAAGGCTCAGCGTGCGGTGCCGGAACCAGATTAGGGCCTGAAGCAATCCTGCGGTGTTGCGGCCAGCTCACAAGAAAGCGAATTGAAGAAAGGAACTCAGGGGCACTGTAATTCACAAACCTGCAGAGTTATAAATGACAGCTATCGTCCAAAAATATACTGAAGTAAGGCTGCCAAGAGGACTTGAATGCGGGGCAGAATTGCAGGAAACCGATTTCAGGAGGTAGACTGGAATTGCATTTAAAGCATAGGAAAAGAGGCAGAACGTCCACAATGATGCACTTGGCCAAAAAGGGCGTATGCGTTTTTTCCTGAATATATTCAGGAAAAAACGCATACGCCCTTTTTGGCCAACCAAGCAAGCTTGCAAAGGAAATCTGCACTACAATGAAGTCTCACTTCCCCCCGGTCAAAAGGGCCATCTGAAAAAAGTGTAAAATCCAGAAAGGCAGGACAGGCCATGGAGAACTGGGAGCCTTGTTATGCTGATGGGCGGGATGTAAATTGCCAACAGCCACTCGGGAGAAGTGTATGGTGTTTCCTGAAACATCTAAAAAACAAAGCAACAGAGCCTAGGGCACTTCCACTTATGGTCCTATAGCTTAGGGAAATGAAAATCAAAAAGACACAGCCACCCCAAAGTTTGGGACGGCTCTGTTTACAAGAACCTCGTTTACGGTACAAGTTCAATATCGCAGAAAGTGAAAAATGGATGAAGAAGTTGTGGTACTTACGTACAATGCAATATCACTCAGCAATGACATCTATGTCATCAGGCCCGTAGCAGCATAATGAGTGGATTCAGGTATGATGATTCTAACTGAAATAAGTCACACAGAAAAAGAAACATCATAAGATATCACTAATACACGGAATGTAAACTTGGCTACACAGGAACTGGATTACAAAACAGAACAGGGTCTCAAATTTAGAAAAGCAACTTATGCTTGCTTAAGGGGAAAGGTGAGTTGGGGTGCTGCATAAAACCAGAGATTGAAATGAGCACAGAGTAAGTTCCTTAAGCCAAATATGGAATACACAAGAGCTACTCCTTGCTCAACGAAATGGACTCAACACCCCATATTAAACGCCTAAGAATGTACCTGACTAGTAAGTATCTTAAAACCTATGGATTGCTATGTCTCCGAAAGAGAATAAAGCATGTGTACAGGGGCATAAACGCAGCAGTGATAGGATTGGAGAGGTTCGGTGAGCAAATGAAGACCCTTTGAAGTCATATTGCATGGTACCCATTCCACGGGTCTCAACTCTCCAGGTTTAAGGGATTCTTCCTTCAGCTAAAACATGCATGTGGAACCCAGAATATGATCAACCGTGTGATCGGGAGACGTGTTAAAATATGTCTCCGTTCTCGTCCCCTGGTACTCGGGTGCAACATTCCACACGCTTTACTAACACTCTCCCGACTTGGAGAGTCAGTGCCTTTAACCTCCTGTTTGGCCCAGTTTGCAATTTCTGTGGAAGATGAACAGGAATAGGGAGAACCAATGAGAGACTAGCTGGAGGTGTCTGGACGGGCAAATTTAACTCTCATTTCCCACCAGGAAGAGGAATTAACCAAAGGCTCAGCGTGCGGTGCCGGAACCAGATTAGGGCCTGAAGCAATCCTGCGGTGTTGCGGCCAGCTCACAAGAAAGCGAATTGAAGAAAGGAACTCAGGGGCACTGTAATTCACAAACCTGCAGAGTTATAAATGACAGCTATCGTCCAAAAATATACTGAAGTAAGGCTGCCAAGAGGACTTGAAAGCGGGGCAGAATTGCAGGAAACCGATTTCAGGAGGTAGACTGGAATTGCATTTAAAGCATAGGAAAAGAGGCAGAACGTCCACAATGATGCACTTGGCCAAAAAGGGCGTATGCGTTTTTTCCTGAATATATTCAGGAAAAAACGCATACGCCCTTTTTGGCCAACCAAGCAAGCTTGCAAAGGAAATCTGCACTACAATGAAGTCTCACTTCCCCCCGGTCAAAAGGGCCATCTGAAAAAAGTGTAAAATCCAGAAAGGCAGGACAGGCCATGGAGAACTGGGAGCCTTGTTATGCTGATGGGCGGGATGTAAATTGCCAACAGCCACTCGGGAGAAGTGTATGGTGTTTCCTGAAACATCTAAAAAACAAAGCAACAGAGCCTAGGGCACTTCCACTTATGGGCCTATAGCTTAGGGAAATGAAAATCAAAAAGACACAGCCACCCCAAAGTTTGGGACAGCTCTGTTTACAAGAACCTCGTTTACGGTACAAGTTCAATATCGCAGAAAGTGAGAAATGGACAAAGAAGTTGTGGTACTTACGTACAATGCAATATCACTCAGCAATGACATCTATGTCATCAGGCCCGTAGCAGCTTAATGAGTGGATTCAGGTATGATGATTCTAATTGAAATAAGTCACACAGAAAAAGAAACATCATAAGATATCACTAATACACGGAATGTAAACTTGGCTACACAGGAACTGGATTACAAAACAGAACAGGGTCTCAAATTTAGAAAACCAACTTATGCTTGCTTAAGGGGAAAGGTGAGTTGGGGTGCTGCATAAAACCAGAGATTGAAATGAGCACAGTTAAAGTTCCTTAAGCCAAATATGGAATAGACAAGAGCTACTCCTTGCTCAACGAAATGGACTCAGCACCCCATACTAAACGCCTAAGAATGTACCTGACTACTAAGTATCTTAAAACCTATGGATTGCTATGTCTCCGAAAGAGAATAAAGCATGTGTACAGGGGCATAAACGCAGCAGTGATAGGATTGGAGAGGTTCGGTGAGCAAATGAAGACCCTTTGAAGTCATATTGCATGGTACCCATTCCACGGGTCTCAACTCTCCAGGTTTAAGGGATTCTTCCTTCAGCTAAAACATGCATGTGGAACCCAGAATATGATCAACCGTGTGATCGGGAGACGTGTTCAAATATGTCTCCGTTCTCGTCCCCTGGTACTCGGGTGCAACATTCCAGACGCTTTACTAACACTCTCACGACTTGGAGAGTCAGTGCCTTTAACCTCCTGTTTGGCCCAGTTTGCAATTTCTGCGGAAGTTGAACAGGAATAGGGAGAACCAATGAGAGACTAGCTGGAGGTGTCTGGACGGGCAAATTTAACTCTCATTTCCCACCAGGAAGAGGAATTAACCAAAGGCTCAGCGTGCCGTGCCGGAACAAGATTAGGGCCTGAAGCAATCCTGCGGTGTTGCGGCCAGCTCACAGGAAAGCGAGTTGAAGAAAGGAGCTCAGGGGCACTGTAATTCACAAACCTGCAGAGTTATAAATGACAGCTATCGTCCAAAAATATACTGAAGTAAGGCTGCCAAGAGGACTTGAAAGCGGGGCAGAATTGCAGGAAACCGATTTCAGGAGGTAGATTGGAATTGCATTTAAAGCATAGAAAAAGAGGCAGAACGTCCACAATGATGCACTTGGCCAAAAAGGGCGTATGCGTTTTTTCCTGAATATATTCAGGAAAAAACGCATACGCCCTTTTTGGCCAACCAAGCAAGCTTGCAAAGGAAATCTGCACTACAATGAAGTCTCACTTCCCCCCGGTCAAAAGGGCCATCTGAAAAAAGTGTAAATTCCAGAAAGTCAGGACAGGCCATGGAGAACTGGGATCCTTGTTATGCTGATGGGCGGGATGTAAATTGCCAACAGACACTCGGGAGAAGTGTATGGTGTTTCCTGAAACATCTAAAAAACAAAGCAACAGAGCCTAGGGCACTTCCACTTATGGTCCTATAGCTTAGGGAAATGAAAATCAAAAAGACACAGCCACCCCAAAGTTTGGGACGGCTCTGTTTACAAGAACCTCGTTTACGGTACAAGTTCAATGTCGCAGAAAGTGAAAAATGGATAAAGAAGTTGTGGTACTTACGTACAATGCAATATCACTCAGCAATGACATCTATGTCATCAGGCCCGTAGCAGCATAATGAGTGGATTCAGGTATGATGATTCTAACTGAAATAAGTCACACAGAAAAAGAAACATCATAAGATATCACTAATACACGGAATGTAAACTTGGCTACACAGGAACTGGATTACAAAACAGAACAGGGTCTCAAATTTAGAAAACCAACTTATGCTTGCTTAAGGGGAAAGGTGAGTTGGGGTGCTGCATAAAACCAGAGATTGAAATGAGCACAGATAAAGCTCCTTAAGCCAAATATGGAATAGACAAGAGCTACTCCTTGCTCAACGAAATGGACTCAACACCCCATACTAAACGCCTAAGAATGTACCCGACTACTAAGTATCTTAAAACCTATGGATTGCTATGTCTCCGAAAGAGAATCAAGCGTGTGTACAGGGGCATAAACGCAGCAGTGATAGGATTGGAGAGGTTCGGTGAGCAAATGAAGACCCTTTGAAGTCATATTGCATGGTACCCATTCCACGGGTCTCAACTCTCCAGGTTTAAGGGATTCTTCCTTCAGCTAAAACATGCATGTGGAACCCAGAATATGATCAACCATGTGATCGGGAGACGTGTTCAAATATGTCTCCGTTCTCGTCCCCTGGTACTCGGGTGCAACATTCCACACGCTTTACTAACACTCTCCCGACTTGGAGAGTCAGTGCCTTTAACCTCCTGTTTGGCCCAGTTTGCAATTTCTTTGGAAGATGAACAGGAATAGGGAGAACCAATGAGAGACTAGCTGGAGGTGTCTGGACGGGCAAATTTAACTCTCATTTCCCACCAGGAAGAGGAATTAACCAAAGGCTCAGCGTGCGGTGCCGGAACCCGATTAGGGCCTGAAGCAATCCTGCGGTGTTGCGGCCAGCTCACAGGAAAGCGAGTTGAAGAAAGGAGCTCAGGGGCACTGTAATTCACAAACCTGCAGAGTTATAAATGACAGCTATCGTCCAAAAATATACTGAAGTAAGGCTGCCAAGAGGACTTGAAAGCGGGGCAGAATTGCAGGAAACCGATTTCAGGAGGTAGACTGGAATTGCATTTAAAGCATAGGAAAAGAGGCAGAACGTCCACAATGACGCACTTGGCCAAAAAGGGCGTATGCGTTTTTTCCTGAATATATTCAGGAAAAAACTCATACGCCCTTTTTGGCCAACCAAGCAAGCTTGCAAAGGAAATCTGCACTACAATGAAGTCTCACTTTCCCCGGTCAAAAGGGCCATCTGAAAAAAGTGTAAAATCCAGAAAGGCAGGACAGGCCATGGAGAACTGGGAGCCTTGTTATGCTGATGGGCGGGATGTAAATTGCCAACAGCCACTCGGGAGAAGTGTATGGTGTTTCCTGAAACATCTAAAAAACAAAGCAACAGAGCCTAGGGCACTTCCACTTACGGTCCTATAGCTTAGGGAAATGAAAATCAAAAAGACACAGCCACCCCAAAGTTTGGGACGGCTCTCTTTACAAGAACCTCGTTTACGGTACAAGTTCAATATCGCAGAAAGTGAAAAATGGATGAAGAAGTTGTGGTACTTACGTACAATGCAATATCACTCAGCAATGACATCTATGTCATCAGGCCCGTAGCAGCATAATGAGTGGATTCAGGTATGATGATTCTAACTGAAATAAGTCACACAGAAAAAGAAACATCATAAGATATCACTAATACACGGAATGTAAACTTGGCTACACAGGAACTGGATTACAAAACAGAACAGGGTCTCAAATTTAGAAAAGCAACTTATGCTTGCTTAAGGGGAAAGGTGAGTTGGGGTGCTGCATAAAACCAGAGATTGAAATGAGCACAGAGTAAGTTCCTTAAGCCAAATATGGAATACACAAGAGCTACTCCTTGCTCAACGAAATGGACTCAACACCCCATATTAAACGCCTAAGAATGTACCTGACTAGTAAGTATCTGAAAACCTATGGATTGCTATGTCTCCGAAAGAGAATCAAGCATGTGTACAGGGGCATAAACGCAGCAGTGATAGGATTGGAGAGGTTCGGTGAGCAAATGAAGACCCTTTGAAGTCATATTGCATGGTACCCATTCCACGGGTCTCAACTCTCCAGGTTTAAGGGATTCTTCCTTCAGCTAAAACATGCATGTGGAACCCAGAGTATGATCAACCGTGTGATCGGGAGACGTCTTCAAATATGTCTCCGTTCTCGTCCCCTGGTACTCGGGTGCAACATTCCAGACGCTTTACTAACACTCTCCCGACTTGGAGAGTCAGTGCCTTTAACCTCCTGTTTGGCCCAGTTTGCAATTTCTGCGGAAGATGAACAGGAATAGGGAGAACCAATGAGAGACTAGCTGGAGGTGTCTGGACGGGCAAATTTAACTCTCATTTCCCACCAGGAAGAGGACATAACCAAAGGCTCAGCGTGCGGTGCCGGAACCAGATTAGGGCCTGAAGCAATCCTGCGGTGTTGCGGCCAGCTCACAAGAAAGCGAGTTGAAGAAAGGAGCTCAGGGGCACTGTGATTCACAAACCTGCAGAGTTATAAATGACAGCTATCGTCCAAAAATGTACTGAAGTAAGGCTGCCAAGAGGACGTGAAAGCGGGGCAGAATTGCAGGAAACCGATTTCAGGAGGTAGACTGGAATTGCATTTAAAGCATAGGAAAAGAGGCAGAACGTCCACAATGATGCACTTGGCCAAAAAGGGCGTATGCGTTTTTTCCTGAATATATTCAGGAAAAAACGCATACGCCCTTTTTGGCCAACCAAGCAAGCTTGCAAAGGAAATCTGCACTACAATGAAGTCTCACTTCCCCCCGGTCAAAAGGGCCATCTGAAAAAAGTGTAAAATCCAGAAAGGCAGGACAGGCCATGGAGAACTGGGAGCCTTGTTATGCTGATGGGCGGGATGTAAATTGCCAACAGCCACTCGGGAGAAGTGTATGGTGTTTCCTGAAACATCTAAAAAACAAAGCCACAGAGCCTAGGGCACTTCCACTTATGGTCCTATAGCTTAGGGAAATGAAAATCAAAAAGACACAGCCACCCCAAAGTTTGGGACGGCTCTGTTTACAAGAACCTCGTTTACGGTACAAGTTCAATATCGCAGAAAGTGAGAAATGGACAAAGAAGTTGTGGTACTTACGTACAATGCAATATCACTCAGCAATGACATCTATGTCATCAGGCCCGTAGCAGCATAATGAGTGGATTCAGGTATGATGATTCTAACTGAAATAAGTCACACAGAAAAAGAAACATCATAAGATATCACTAATACACGGAATGTAAACTTGGCTACACAGGAACTGGATTACAAAACAGAACAGGGTCTCAAATTTAGAAAACCAACTTATGCTTGCTTAAGGGGAAAGGTGAGTTGGGGTGCTGCATAAAACCAGAGATTGAAATGAGCACAGTTAAAGTTCCTTAAGCCAAATATGGAATAGACAAGAGCTACTCCTTGCTCAACGAAATGGACTCAACACCCCATACTAAACGCCTAAGAATGTACCTGACTACTAAGTATCTTAAAACCTATGGATTGCTATGTCTCCGAAAGAGAATCAAGCGTGTGTACAGGGGCATAAACGCAGCAGTGATAGGATTGGAGAGGTTCGGTGAGCAAATGAAGACCCTTTGTAGTCATATTGCATGGTACCCATTCCACGGGTCTCAACTCTCCAGGTTAAAGGGATTCTTCCTTCAGCTAAAACATGCATGTGGAACCCAGAATATGATCAACCGTGTGATCGGGAGACGTGTTAAAATATGTCTCCGTTCTCGTCCCCTGGTACTCGGGTGCAACATTCCACACGCTTTACTAACACTCTCCCGACTTGGAGAGTCAGTGCCTTTAACCTCCTGTTTGGCCCAGTTTGCAATTTCTGTGGAAGATGAACAGGAATAGGGAGAACCAATGAGAGACTAGCTGGAGGTGTCTGGACGGGCAAATTTAACTCTCATTTCCCACCAGGAAGAGGAATTAACCAAAGGCTCAGCGTGCGGTGCCGGAACCAGATTAGGGCCTGAAGCAATCCTGCGGTGTTGCGGCCAGCTCACAAGAAAGCGAATTGAAGAAAGGAACTCAGGGGCACTGTAATTCACAAACCTGCAGAGTTATAAATGACAGCTATCGTCCAAAAATATACTGAAGTAAGGCTGCCAAGAGGACTTGAAAGCGGGGCAGAATTGCAGGAAACCGATTTCAGGAGGTAGACTGGAATTGGATTTAAAGCATAGGAAAAGAGGCAGAACGTCCACAATGATGCACTTGGCCAAAAAGGGTGTATGCGTTTTTTCCTGAATATATTCAGGAAAAAACGCATACGCCCTTTTTGGCCAACCAAGCAAGCTTGCAAAGGAAATCTGCACTACAATGAAGTCTCACTTCCCCCCGGTCAAAACGGCCATCTGAAAAAAGTGTAAAATCCAGAAAGGCAGGACAGGCCATGGAGAACTGGGAGCCTTGTTATGCTGATGGGCGGGATGTAAATTGCCAACAGCCACTCGGGAGAAGTGTATGGTGTTTCCTGAAACATCTAAAAAACAAAGCAACAGAGCCTAGTGCACTTCCACTTATGGTCCTATAGCTTAGGGAAATGAAAATCAAAAAGACACAGCCACCCCAAAGTTTGGGACGGCTCTCTATACAAGAACCTCGTTTACGGTACAAGTTCAATATCGCAGAAAGTGAAAAATGGATGAAGAAGTTGTGGTACTTACGTACAATGCAATATCACTCAGCAATGACATCTATGTCATCAGGCCCGTAGCAGCATAATGAGTGGATTCAGGTATGATGATTCTAACTGAAATAAGTCACACAGAAAAAGAAACATCATAAGATATCACTAATACACGGAATGTAAACTTGGCTACACAGGAACTGGATTACAAAACAGAACAGGGTCTCAAATTTAGAAAAGCAACTTATGCTTGCTTAAGGGGAAAGGTGAGTTGGGGTGCTGCATAAAACCAGAGATTGAAATGAGCACAGAGTAAGTTCCTTAAGCCAAATATGGAATACACAAGAGCTACTCCTTGCTCAACGAAATGGACTCAACACCCCATATTAAACGCCTAAGAATGTACCTGACTAGTAAGTATCTGAAAACGTATGGATTGCTATGTCTCCGAAAGAGAATCAAGCATGTGTACAGGGGCATAAACGCAGCAGTGATAGGATTGGAGAGGTTCGGTGAGCAAATGAAGACCCTTTGAAGTCATATTGCATGGTACCCATTCCACGGGTCTCAACTCTCCAGGTTTAAGGGATTCTTCCTTCAGCTAAAACATGCATGTGGAACCCAGAGTATGATCAACCGTGTGATCGGGAGACGTCTTCAAATATGTCTCCGTTCTCGTCCCCTGGTACTCGGGTGCAACATTCCAGACGCTTTACTAACACTCTCCCGACTTGGAGAGTCAGTGCCTTTAACCTCCTGTTTGGCCCAGTTTGCAATTTCTGCGGAAGATGAACAGGAATAGGGAGAACCAATGAGAGACTAGCTGGAGGTGTCTGGACGGGCAAATTTAACTCTCATTTCCCACCAGGAAGAGGACATAACCAAAGGCTCAGCGTGCCGTGCCGGAACCAGATTAGGGCCTGAAGCAATCCTGCGGTGTTGCGGCCAGCTCAAAAGAAAGCGAGTTGAAGAAAGGAGCTCAGGGGCACTGTGATTCACAAACCTGCAGAGTTATAAATGACAGCTATCGTCCAAAAATGTACTGAAGTAAGGCTGCCAAGAGGACTTGAAAGCGGGGCAGAATTGCAGGAAACCGATTTCAGGAGGTAGACTGGAATTGCATTTAAAGCATAGGAAAAGAGGCAGAACGTCCACAATGATGCACTTGGGCAAAAAGGGCGTATGCGTTTTTTCCTGAATATATTCAGGAAAAAACGCATACGCCCTTTTTGGCCAACCAAGCAAGCTTGCAAAGGAAATCTGCACTACAATGAAGTCTCACTTCCCCCCGGTCAAAAGGGCCATCTGAAAAAAGTGTAAAATCCAGAAAGGCAGGACAGGCCATGGAGAACTGGGAGCCTTGTTATGCTGATGGGCGGGATGTAAATTGCCAACAGCCACTCGGGAGAAGTGTATGGTGTTTCCTGAAACATCTAAAAAACAAAGCAACAGAGCCTAGGGCACTTCCACTTATGGTCCTATAGCTTAGGGAAATGAAAATCAAAAAGACACAGCCACCCCAAAGTTTGGGACGGCTCTCTTTACAAGAACCTCGTTTACGGTACAAGTTCAATATCGCAGAAAGTGAAAAATGGATGAAAAAGTTGTGGTACTTACGTACAATGCAATATCACTCAGCAATGACATCTATGTCATCAGGCCCGTAGCAGCATAATGAGTGGATTCAGGTATGATGATTCTAACTGAAATAAGTCACACAGAAAAAGAAACATCATAAGATATCACTAATACACGGAATGTAAACTTGGCTACACAGGAACTGGATTACAAAACAGAACAGGGTCTCAAATTTAGAAAAGCAACTTATGCTTGCTTAAGGGGAAAGGTGAGTTGGGGTGCTGCATAAAACCAGAGATTGAAATGAGCACAGAGTAAGTTCCTTAAGCCAAATATGGAATACACAAGAGCTACTCCTTGCTCAACGAAATGGACTCAACACCCCATATTAAACGCCTAAGAATGTACCTGACTAGTAAGTATCTGAAAACCTATGGATTGCTATGTCTCCGAAAGAGAATCAAGCATGTGTACAGGGGCATAAACGCAGCAGTGATAGGATTGGAGAGGTTCGGTGAGCAAATGAAGACCCTTTGAAGTCATATTGCATGGTACCCATTCCACGGGTCTCAACTCTCCAGGTTTAAGGGATTCTTCCTTCAGCTAAAACATGCATGTGGAACCCAGAGTATGATCAACCGTGTGATCGGGAGACGTCTTCAAATATGTCTCCGTTCTCGTCCCCTGGTACTCGGGTGCAACATTCCACACGCTTTACTAACACTCTCCCGACTTGGAGAGTCAGTGCCTTTAACCTCCTGTTTGGCCCAGTTTGCAATTTCTTTGGAAGATGAACAGGAATAGGGAGAACCAATGAGAGACTAGCTGGAGGTGTCTGGACGGGCAAATTTAACTCTCATTTCCCACCAGGAAGAGGACTTAACCAAAGGCTCAGCGTGCGGTGCCGGAACCAGATTAGGGCCTGAAGCAATGCTGCGGTGTTGCGGCCAGCTCACAAGAAAGCGAGTTGAAGAAAGGAGCTCAGGGGCACTGTGATTCACAAACCTGCAGAGTTATAAATGACAGCTATCGTCCAAAAATGTACTGAAGTAAGGCTGCCAAGAGGACTTGAAAGCGGGGCAGAATTGCAGGAAACCGATTTCAGGAGGTAGACTGGAATTGCATTTAAAGCATAGGAAAAGAGGCAGAACGTCCACAATGATGCACTTGGCCAAAAAGGGCGTATGCGTTTTTTCCTGAATATATTCAGGAAAAAACGCATACGCCCTTTTTGGCCAACCAAGCAAGCTTTCAAAGGAAATCTGCACTACAATGAAGTCTCACTTCCCCCCGGTCAAAAGGGCCATCTGAAAAAAGTGTAAAATCCAGAAAGGCAGGACAGGCCATGGAGAACTGGGAGCCTTGTTATGCTGATGGGCGGGATGTAAATTGCCAACAGCCACTCGGGAGAAGTGTATGGTGTTTCCTGAAACATCTAAAAAACAAAGCCACAGAGCCTAGGGCACTTCCACTTATGGTCCTATAGCTTAGGGAAATGAAAATCAAAAAGACACAGCCACCCCAAAGTTTGGGACGGCTCTGTTTACAAGAACCTCGTTTACGGTACAAGTTCAATATCGCAAAAAGTGAAAAATGGATGAAGAAGTTGTGGTACTTACGTACAATGCAATATCACTCAGCAATGACATCTATGTCATCAGGCCCATAGCAGCATAATGAGTGCATTCAGGTATGATGATTCTAACTGAAATAAGTCACACAGAAAAAGAAACATCATAAGATATCACTAATACACGGAATGTAAACTTGGCTACACAGGAACTGGATTACAAAACAGAACAGGGTCTCAAATTTAGAAAACCAACTTATGCTTGCTTAAGGGGAAAGGTGAGTTGGGGTGCTGCATAAAACCAGAGATTGAAATGAGCACACTTAAAGTTCCTTAAGCCAAATATGGAATAGACAAGAGCTACTCCTTGCTCAACGAAATGGACTCAACACCCCATACTAAACGCCTAAGAATGTACCTGACTACTAAGTATCTTAAAACCTATGGATTGCTATGTCTCCGAAAGAGAATCAAGCGTGTGTACAGGGGCATAAACGCAGCAGTGATAGGATTGGAGAGGTTCAGTGAGCAAATGAAGACCCTTTGAAGTCATATTGCATGGTACCCATTCCACGGGTCTCAACTCTCCAGGTTTAAGGGATTCTTCCTTCAGCTAAAACATGCATGAGGAACCCAGAGTATGATCAACCGTGTGATCGGGAGACGTGCTAAAATATGTCTCCGTTCTCGTCCCCTGGTACTCGGGTGCAACATTCCACACGCTTTACTAACACTCTCCCGACTTGGAGAGTCAGTGCCTTTAACCTCCTGTTTGGCCCAGTTTGCAATTTCTGTGGAAGATGAACAGGAATAGGGAGAACCAATGAGAGACTAGCTGGAGGTGTCTGGACGGGCAAATTTAACTCTCATTTCCCACCAGGAAGAGGAATTAACCAAAGGCTCAGCGTGCTGTGCCGGAACCAGATTAGGGCCTGAAGCAATCCTGCGGTGTTGCGGCCAGCTCACAAGAAAGCGAATTGAAGAAAGGAACTCAGGGGCACTGTAATTCACAAACCTGCAGAGTTATAAATGACAGCTATCGTCCAAAAATATACTGAAGTAAGGCTGCCAAGAGGACTTGAAAGCGGGGCAGAATTGCAGGAAACCGATTTCAGGAGGTAGACTGGAATTGCATTTAAAGCATAGGAAAAGAGGCAGAACGTCCACAATGACGCACTTGGCCAAAAAGGGCGTATGCGTTTTTTCCTGAATATATTCAGGAAAAAACGCATACGCCCTTTTTGGCCAACCAAGCAAGCTTGCAAAGGAAATCTGCACTACAATGAAGTCTCACTTTCCCCGGTCAAAAGGGCCATCTGAAAAAAGTGTAAAATCCAGAAAGGCAGGACAGGCCATGGAGAACTGGGAGCCTTGTTATGCTGATGGGCGGGATGTAAATTGCCAACAGCCACTCGGGAGAAGTGTATGGTGTTTCCTGAAACATCTAAAAAACAAAGCAACAGAGCCTAGGGCACTTCCACTTATGGTCCTATAGCTTAGGGAAATGAAAATCAAAAAGACAGAGCCACCCCAAAGTTTGGGACGGCTCTCTTTACAAGAACCTCGTTTACGGTACAAGTTCAATATCGCAAAAAGTGAAAAATGGATGAAGAAGTTGTGGTACTTACGTACAATGCAATATCACTCAGCAATGACATCTATGTCATCAGGCCCATAGCAGCATAATGAGTGCATTCAGGTATGATGATTCTAACTGAAATAAGTCACACAGAAAAAGAAACATCATAAGATATCACTAATACACGGAATGTAAACTTGGCTACACAGGAACTGGATTACAAAACAGAACAGGGTCTCAAGTTTAGAAAACAAACTTATGCTTGCTTAAGGGGAAAGGTGAGTTGGGGTGCTGCATAAAACCAGAGATTGAAATGAGCACAGATAAAGCTCCTTAAGCCAAATATGGAATAGACAAGAGCTACTCCTTGCTCAACGAAATGGACTCAACACCCCATATTAAACGCCTAAGAATGTACCTGACTAGTAAGTATCTGAAAACGTATGGATTGCTATGTCTCCGAAAGAGAATCAAGCGTGTGTACAGGGGCATAAACACAGCAGTGATAGGATTGGAGAGGTTCGGTGAGCAAATGAAGACCCTTTGAAGTCATATTGCATGGTACCCATTCCACGGGTCTCAACTCTCCAGGTTTAAGGGATTCTTCCTTCAGCTAAAACATGCATGTGGAACCCAGAGTATGATCAACCGTGTGATCGGGAGACGTCTTCAAATATGTCTCCGTTCTCGTCCCCTGGAACTCGGGTGCAACATTCCAGATGCTTTACTAACACTCTCCCGACTTGGAGAGTCAGTGCCTTTAAACTCCTGTTTGGCCCAGTTTGCAATTTCTGCGGAAGATGAACAGGAATAGGGAGAACCAATGAGAGACTAGCTGGAGGTGTCTGGACGGGCAAATTTAACTCTCATTTCCCACCAGGAAGAGGAATTAACCAAAGGCTCAGCGTGCCGTGCCGGAACCAGATTAGGGCCTGAAGCAATCCTGCGGTGTTGCGGCCAGCTCACAGGAAAGCGAGTTGAAGAAAGGAGCTCAGGGGCACTGTAATTCACAAACCTGCAAAGTTATAAATGACAGCTATCGTCCAAAAATATACTGAAGTAAGGCTGCCAAGAGGACTTGAAAGCGGGGCAGAATTGCAGGAAACCGATTTCAGGAGGTAGACTGGAATTGCATTTAAAGCATAGGAAAAGAGGCAGAACGTCCACAATGATGCACTTGGCCAAAAAGGGCGTATGCGTTTTTTCCTGAATATATTCAGGAAAAAACGCATACGCCCTTTTTGGCCAACCAAGCAAGCTTGCAAAGGAAATCTGCACTACAATGAAGTCTCACTTCCCCCCGGTCAAAACGGCCATCTGAAAAAAGTGTAAAATCCAGAAAGGCAGGACAGGCCATGGAGAACTGGGAGCCTTGTTATGCTGATGGGCGGGATGTAAATTGCCAACAGCCACTCGGGAGAAGTGTATGGTGTTTCCTGAAACGTCTAAAAAACAAAGCAACAGAGCCTAGGGCACTTCCACTTATGGTCCTATAGCTTAGGGAAATGAAAATCAAAAAGACACAGCCACCCCAAAGTTTGGGACGGCTCTCTTTACAAGAACCTCGTTTACGGTACAAGTTCAATATCGCAGAAAGTGAAAAATGGATGAAGAAGTTGTGGTACTTACGTACAATGCAATATCACTCAGCAATGACATCTATGTCATCAGGCCCGTAGCAGCATAATGAGTGGATTCAGGTATGATGATTCTAACTGAAATAAGTCACACAGAAAAAGAAACATCATAAGATATCACTAATACACGGAATGTAAACTTGGCTACACAGGAACTGGATTACAAAACAGAACAGGGTCTCAAATTTAGAAAAGCAACTTATGCTTGCTTAAGGGGAAAGGTGAGTTGGGGTGCTGCATAAAACCAGAGATTGAAATGAGCACAGAGTAAGTTCCTTAAGCCAAATATGGAATACACAAGAGCTACTCCTTGCTCAACGAAATGGACTCAACACCCCATACTAAACGCCTAAGAATGTACCTGACTACTAAGTATCTGAAAACGTATGGATTGCTATGTCTCCGAAAGAGAATCAAGCGTGTGTACAGGGGCATAAACACAGCAGTGATAGGATTGGAGAGGTTCAGTGAGCAAATGAAGACCCTTTGAAGTCATATTGCATGGTACCCATTCCACGGGTCTCAACTCTCCAGGTTTAGGGGATTCTTCCTTCAGCTAAAACATGCATGTGGAACCCAGAGTATGATCAACCGTGTGATCGGGAGACGTCTTCAAATATGTCTCCGTTCTCGTCCCCTGGTACTCGGGTGCAACATTCCAGACGCTTTACTAACACTCTCCCAACTTGGAAAGTCAGTGCCTTTAACCTCCTGTTTGGCCCAGTTTGCAATTTCTGCGGAAGATGAACAGGAATAGGGAGAACCAATGAGAGACTAGCTGGAGGTGTCTGGACGGGCAAATTTAACTCTCATTTCCCACCAGGAAGAGGAATTAACCAAAGGCTCAGCGTGCCGTGCCGGAACCAGATTACGGCCTGAAGCAATCCTGCGGTGTTGCGGCCAGCTCACAAGAAAGCGAGTTGAAGAAAGGAACTCAGGGGCACTGTAATTCACAAACCTGCAGAGTTATAAATGACAGCTATCGTCCAAAAATATACTGAAGTAAGGCTGCCAAGAGGACTTGAAAGCGGGGCAGAATTGCAGGAAACCGATTTCAGGAGGTAGACTGGAATTGCATTTAAAGCATAGGAAAAGAGGCAGAACGTCCACAATGATGCACTTGGCCAAAAAGGGCGTATGCGTTTTTTCCTGAATATATTCAGGAAAAAACGCATACGCCCTTTTTGGCCAACCAAGCAAGCTTGCAAAGGAAATCTGCACTACAATGAAGTCTCACTTCCCCCCGGTCAAAAGGGCCATCTGAAAAAAGTGTAAAATCCAGAAAGGCAAGACAGGCCATGGAGAACTGGAAGCCTTGTTATGCTGATGGGCGGGATGTAAATTGCCAACAGCCACTCGGGAGAAGTGTATGGTGTTTCCTGAAACATCTAAAAAACAAAGCAACAGAGCCTAGGGCACTTCCACTTATGGTCCTATAGCTTAGGGAAATGAAAATCAAAAAGACACAGCCACCCCAAAGTTTGGGACGGCTCTGTTTACAAGAACCTCGTTTACGGTACAAGTTCAATGTCGCAGAAAGTGAAAAATGGATAAAGAAGTTGTGGTACTTACGTACAATGCAATATCACTCAGCAATGACATCTATGTCATCAGGCCCGTAGCAGCATAATGAGTGGATTCAGGTATGATGATTCTAACTGAAATAAGTCACACAGAAAAAGAAACATCATAAGATATCACTAATACACGGAATGTAAACTTGGCTACACAGGAACTGGATTACAAAACAGAACAGGGTCTCAAATTTAGAAAACCAACTTATGCTTGCTTAAGGTGAAAGGTGAGTTGGGGTGCTGCATAAAACCAGAGATTGAAATGAGCACAGATAAAGCTCCTTAAGCCAAATATGGAATAGACAAGAGCTACTCCTTGCTCAACGAAATGGACTCAACACCCCATATTAAACGCTTAAGAATGTACCTGACTAGTAAGTATCTGAAAACGTATGGATTGCTATGTCTCCGAAAGAGAATCAAGCGTGTGTACAGGGGCAGAAACACAGCAGTGATAGGATTGGAGAGGTTCGGTGAGCAAATGAAGACCCTTTGAAGTCATATTGCATGGTACCCATTCCACGGGTCTCAACTCTCCAGGTTTAAGGGATTATTCCTTCAGCTAAAACATGCATGTGGAACCCAGAGTATGATCAACCGTGTGATCGGGAGACGTCTTCAAATATGTCTCCGTTCTCGTCCCCTGGTACTCGGGTGCAACATTCCAGACGCTTTACTAACACTCTCCCGACTTGGAGAGTCAGTGCCTTTAACCTCCTGTTTGGCCCAGTTTGCAATTTCTGCGGAAGATGAACAGGAATAGGGAGAACCAATGAGAGACTAGCTGGAGGTGTCTGGACGGGCAAATTTAACTCTCATTTCCCACCAGGAAGAGGAATTAACCAAAGGCTCAGCGTGCCGTGCCGGAACAAGATTAGGGCCTGAAGCAATCCTGCGGTGTTGCGGCCAGCTCACAAGAAAGCGAGTTGAAGAAAGGAGCTCAGGGGCACTGTAATTCACAAACCTGCAGAGTTATAAATGACAGCTATCGTCCAAAAATATACTGAAGTAAGGCTGCCAAGAGGACTTGAAAGCGGGGCAGAATTGCAGGAAACCGATTTCAGGAGGTAGACTGGAATTGCATTTAAAGCATAGGAAAAGAGGCAGAACGTCCACAATGATGCACTTGGCCAAAAAGGGCATATGCGTTTTTTCCTGAATATATTGAGGAAAAAACGCATACGCCCTTTTTGGCCAACCAAGCAATCTTGCAAAGGAAATCTGCACTACAATGAAGTCTCACTTCCCCCCGGTCAAAAGGGCCATCTGAAAAAAGTGTAAAATCCAGAAAGGCAGGAGAGGCCATGGAGAACTGGGAGCCTTGTTATGCTGATGGGTGGGATGTAAATTGCCAACAGCCACTCGGGAGAAGTGTATGGTTTTTCCTGAAATATCTAAAAAACAAAGCCACAGAGCCTAGGGCACTTCCACTTATGGTCCTGTAGCTTAGGGAAATGAAAATCAAAAAGACACAGCCACCCCAAATCTTGGGACGGCTCTGTTTACAAGAACCTCGTTTACGGTACAAGTTCAATATCGCAGGAAGTGAAAAATGATGAAGAAGTTGTGGTACTTACGTACAATGCAATATCACTCAGCAATGACATCTATGTCATCAGGCCCGTAGCAGCATAATGAGTGGATTCAGGTATGATGATTCTAACTGAAATAAGTCACACAGAAAAAGAAACATCATAAGATATCACTAATACACGGAATGTAAACTTGGCTACACAGGAACTGGATTACAAAACAGAACAGGGTCTCAAATTTAGAAAACCAACTAATGCTTGCTTAAGGGGAAAGGTGAGTTGGGGTGCTGCATAAAACCAGAGATTGAAATGAGCACAGATAAAGTTCCTTAAGCCAAATATGGAATAGACAAGAGCTACTCCTTGCTCAACGAAATGGACTCAACACCCCATATGAAACGCCTAAGAATGTACCTGACTAGTAAGTATCTGAAAACCTATGGATTGCTATGTCTCCGAAAGAGAATCAAGCGTGCATACAGGGGCATAAACGCAGCAGTGATAGGATTGGAGAGGTTCGGTGAGCAAATGAAGACCCTTTGAAGTCATATTGCATGGTACCCATTCCACGGGTCTCAACTCTCCAGGTTTAAGGGATTCTTCCTTCAGCTAAAACATGCATGTGTAACCCAGAATATGATCAACCGTGAGATCGGGAGACGTGTTCAAATATGTCTCCGTTCTCGTCCCCTGGTACTCGGGTGCAACATTCCAGACGCTTTACTAACACTCTCCCGACTTGGAGAGTCAGTGCCTTTAACCTCCTGTTTGGCCCAGTTTGCAATTTCTGCGGAAGTTGAACAGGAATAGGGAGAACCAATGAGAGACTAGCTGGAGGTGTCTGGACGGGCAAATTTAACTCTCATTTCCCACCAGGAAGAGGAATTAACCAAAGGCTCAGCGTGCCGTGCCGGAACAATATTAGGGCCTGAAGCAATCCTGCGGTGTTGCGGCCAGCTCACAGGAAAGCGAGTTGAAGAAAGGAGCTCAGGGGCACTGTAATTCACAAACCTGCAGAGTTATAAATGACAGCTATCGTCCAAAAATATACTGAAGTAAGGCTGCCAAGAGGACTTGAAAGCGGGGCAGAATTGCAGGAAACCGATTTCAGGAGGTAGATTGGAATTGCATTTAAAGCATAGAAAAAGAGGCAGAACGTCCACAATGATGCACTTGGCCAAAAAGGGCGTATGCGTTTTTTCCTGAATATATTCAGGAAAAAACGCATACGCCCTTTTTGGCCAACCAAGCAAGCTTGCAAAGGAAATCTGCACTACAATGAAGTCTCACTTCCCCCCGGTCAAAAGGGCCATCTGAAAAAAGTGTAAATTCCAGAAAGTCAGGACAGGCCATGGAGAACTGGGATCCGTGTTATGCTGATGGGCGGGATGTAAATTGCCAACAGCCACTCGGGAGAAGTGTATGGTGTTTCCTGAAACATCTAAAAAACAAAGCAACAGAGCCTAGGGCACTTCCACTTATGGTCCTATAGCTTAGGGAAATGAAAATCAAAAAGACACAGCCACCCCAAAGTTTGGGACGGCTCTCTTTACAAGAACCTCGTTTACGGTACAAGTTCAATGTCGCAGAAAGTGAAAAATGGATAAAGAAGTTGTGGTACTTACGTACAATGCAATATCACTCAGCAATGACATCTATGTCATCAGGCCCGTAGCAGCATAATGAGTGGATTCAGGTATGATGATTCTAACTGAAATAAGTCACACAGAAAAAGAAACATCATAAGATATCACTAATACACGGAATGTAAACTTGGCTACACAGGAACTGGATTACAAAACAGAACAGGGTCTCAAATTTAGAAAACCAACTTATGCTTGCTTAAGGGGAAAGGTGAGTTGGGGTGCTGCATAAAACCAGAGATTGAAATGAGCACAGAGTAAGTTCCTTAAGCCAAATATGGAATACACAAGAGCTACTCCTTGCTCAACGAAATGGACTCAACACCCCATATTAAACGCCTAAGAATGTACCTGACTAGTAAGTATCTTAAAACCTATGGATTGCTATGTCTCCGAAAGAGAATAAAGCATGTGTACAGGGGCATAAACGCAGCAGTGATAGGATTGGAGAGGTTCGGTGAGCAAATGAAGACCCTTTGAAGTCATATTGCATGGTACCCATTCCACGGGTCTCAACTCTCCAGGTTTAAGGGATTCTTCCTTCAGCTAAAACATGCATGTGGAACCCAGAGTATGATCAACCGTGTGATCGGGAGACGTGTTCAAATATGTCTCCGTTCTCGTCCCCTGGTACTCGGGTGCAACATTCCACACGCTTTACTAACACTCTCCCGACTTGGAGAGTCAGTGCCTTTAACCTCCTGTTTGGCCCAGTTTGCAATTTCTGCGGAAGATGAACAGGAATAGGGAGAACCAATGAGAGACTAGCTGGAGGTGTCTGGACGGGCAAATTTAACTCTCATTTCCCACCAGGAAGAGGAATTAACCAAAGGCTCAGCGTGCCGTGCCGGAACCAGATTAGGGCCTGAAGCAATCCTGCGGTGTTGCGGCCAGCTCACAAGAAAGCGAGTTGAAGAAAGGAGCTCAGGGACACTGTAATTCA
This sequence comes from Globicephala melas, assembly GCF_963455315.2. Taxonomy (NCBI): domain Eukaryota; kingdom Metazoa; phylum Chordata; class Mammalia; order Artiodactyla; family Delphinidae; genus Globicephala; species Globicephala melas. The sequence continues at coordinate 628,972 of NW_027207299.1, read as the reverse complement.
CAACCTGCAGAGTTATCAATGACAGCTATCGTCCAAAAATATACTGAAGTAAGGCTGCCAAGAGGACTTGAAAGCGGGGCAGAATTGCAGGAAACCGATTTCAGGAGGTAGACTGGAATTGCATTTAAAGCATAGGAAAAGAGGCAGAACGTCCACAATGATGCACTTGGCCAAAAAGGGCGTATGCGTTTTTTCCTGAATATATTCAGGAAAAAACGCATACGCCCTTTTTGGCCAACCAAGCAAGCTTGCAAAGGAAATCTGCACTACAATGAAGTCTCACTTCCCCCCGGTCAAAAGGGTCATCTGAAAAAAGTGTAAAATCCAGAAAGGCAGGACAGGCCATGGAGAACTGGGAGCCTTGTTATGCTGATGGGCGGGATGTAAATTGCCAACAGCCACTCGGGAGAAGTGTATAGTGTTTCCTGAAACATCTAAAAAACAAAGCCACAGAGCCTAGGGCACTTCCACTTATGGTCCTATAGCTTAGGGAAATGAAAATCAAAAAGACACAGCCACCCCAAAGTTTGGGACAGCTCTGTTTACAAGAACCTCGTTTACGGTACAAGTTCAATATCGCAGAAAGTGAGAAATGGACAAAGAAGTTGTGGTACTTACGTACAATGCAATATCACTCAGCAATGACATCTATGTCATCAGGCCCGTAGCAGCTTAATGAGTGGATTCAGGTATGATGATTCTAATTGAAATAAGTCACACAGAAAAAGAAACATCATAAGATATCACTAATACACGGAATATAAACTTGGCTACACAGGAACTGGATTACAAAACAGAACAGGGTCTCAAATTTAGAAAACCAACTTATGCTTGCTTAAGGGGAAAGGTGAGTTGGGGTGCTGCATAAAACCAGAGATTGAAATGAGCACAGTTAAAGTTCCTTAAGCCAAATATGGAATAGATAAGAGCTACTCCTTGCTCAACGAAATGGACTCAGCACCCCATACTAAACGCCTAAGAATGTACCTGACTACTAAGTATCTTAAAACCTATGGATTGCTATGTCTCCGAAAGAGAATCAAGAGTGTGTACAGGGGCATAAACGCAGCAGTGATAGGATTGGAGAGGTTCGGTGAGCAAATGAAGACCCTTTGAAGTCATATTGCATGGTACCCATTCCACGGGTCTCAACTCTCCAGGTTTAAGGGATTCTTCCTTCAGCTAAAACATGCATGTGGAACCCAGAATATGATCAACCGTGAGATCGGGAGACGTGTTCAAATATGTCTCCGTTCTCGTCCCCTGGTACTCGGGTGCAACATTCCAGACGCTTTACTAACACTCTCCCGACTTGGAGAGTCAGTGCCTTTAACCTCCTGTTTGGCCCAGTTTGCAATTTCTGCGGAAGTTGAACAGGAATAGGGAGAACCAATGAGAGACTAGCTGGAGGTGTCTGGACGGGCCAATTTAACTCTCATTTCCCACCAGGAAGAGGAATTAACCAAAGGCTCAGCCTGCGGTGCCGGAACAAGATTAGGGCCTGAAGCAATCCTGCGGTGTTGCGGCCAGCTCACAGGAAAGCGAGTTGAAGAAAGGAGCTCAGGGGCACTGTAATTCACAAACCTGCAGAGTTATAAATGACAGCTATCGTCCAAAAATATACTGAAGTAAGGCTGCCAAGAGGACTTGAAAGCGGGGCAGAATTGCAGGAAACCGATTTCAGGAGGTAGACTGGAATTGCATTTAAAGCATAGGATAAGAGGCAGAACGTCCACAATGATGCACTTGGCCAAAAAGGGCGTATGCGTTTTTTCCTGAATATATTCAGGAAAAAACGCATACGCCCTTTTTGGCCAACCAAGCAAGCTTGCAAAGGAAATCTGCACTACAATGAAGTATCACTTCCCCCCGGTCAAAAGGGTCATCTGAAAAAAGTGTAAAATCCAGAAAGGCAGGACAGGCCATGGAGAACTGGGAGCCTTGTTATGCTGATGGGCGGGATGTAAATTGCCAACAGCCACTCGGGAGAAGTGTATGGTGTTTCCTGAAACATCTAAAAAACAAAGCCACAGAGCCTAGGGCACTTCCACTTATGGTCCTATAGCTTAGGGAAATGAAAATCAAAAAGACACAGCCACCCCAAAGTTTGGGACGGCTCTGTTTACAAGAACCTCGTTTACGTTACAAGTTCAATATCGCAGAAAGTGAGAAATGGACAAAGAAGTTGTGGTACTTACGTACAATGCAATATCACTCAGCAATGACATCTATGTCATCAGGCCCGTAGCAGCATAATGAGTGGATTCAGGTATGATGATTCTAACTGAAATAAGTCACACAGAAAAAGAAACATCATAAGATATCACTAATACACGGAATGTAAACTTGGCTACACAGGAACTGGATTACAAAACAGAACAGGGTCTCAAATTTAGAAAAGCAACTTATGCTTGCTTAAGGGGAAAGGTGAGTTGGGGTGCTGCATAAAACCAGAGATTGAAATGAGCACAGAGTAAGTTCCTTAAGCCAAATATAGAATACACAAGAGCTACTCCTTGCTCAACGAAATGGACTCAACACCCCATATTAAACGCCTAAGAATGTACCTGACTAGTAAGTACCTTAAAACCTATGGATTGCTATGTCTCCGAAAGAGAATAAAGCATGTGTACAGGGGCATAAATGCAGCAGTGATAGGATTGGAGAGGTTCGGTGAGCAAATGAAGACCCTTTGAAGTCATATTGCATGGTACCCATTCCACGGGTCTCAACTCTCCAGGTTTAGGGGATTATTCCTTCAGCTAAAACGTGCATGTGGAACCCACAGTATGATCAACCATGTGATCGGGAGACGTGTTCAAATATGTCTCCGTTCTCGTCCCCTGGTACTCGGGTGCAACATTCCACACGCTTTACTAACACTCTCCCGACTTGGAGAGTCAGTGCCTTTAACCTCCTGTTTGGCCCAGTTTGCAATTTCTGCGGAAGATGAACAGGAATAGGGAGAACCAATGAGAGACTAGCTGGAGGTGTCTGGACGGGCAAATTTAACTCTCATTTTCCACCAGGAAGAGGAATTAACCAAAGGCTCAGCGTGCCGTGCCGGAACCAGATTAGGGCCTGAAGCAATCCTGCGGTGTTGCGGCCAGCTCACAAGAAAGCGAGTTGAAGAAAGGAGCTCAGGGGCACTGTAATTCACAAACCTGCAGAGTTATAAATGACAGCTATCGTCCAAAAATATACTGAAGTAAGGCTGCCAAGAGGACTTGAAAGCGGGGCAGAATTGCAGGAAACCGATTTCAGGAGGTAGATTGGAATTGCATTTAAAGCATAGGAAAAGAGGCAGAACGTCCACAATGATGCACTTGGCCAAAAAGGGCGTATGCGTTTTTTCCTGAATATATTCAGGAAAAAACGCATACGCCCTTTTTGGCCAACCAAGCAAGCTTGCAAAGGAAATCTGCACTACAATGAAGTCTCACTTCCCCCCGGTCAAAAGGGCCATCTGAAAAAAGTGTAAAATCCAGAAAGGCAGGACAGGCCATGGAGAACTGGGAGCATTGTTATGCTGAAGGTTGGGAAGGAAATTGGCAACAGCCACTCGGGAGAAGTGTATGGTGTTTCCTGAAACATCTAAAGAACAAAGCAACAGAGCCTAGGGTACATCCACTTATGGTCCTATAGCTTAGGGAAATGAAAATCAAAAAGACACAGCCACCCCAAAGTTTGGGACGGCTCTGTTTACAAGAACCTCGTTTACGGTACAAGTTCAATATCGCAGAAAGTGAGAAATGGACTAAGAAATTGTGGTACTTACGTACAATGCAATATCACTCAGCAATGACATCTATGTCATCAGGCCCGTAGCAGCATAATGAGTGCATTCAGGTATGATGGTTCTAACTGAAATAAGTCACATAGAAAAAGAAACATCATAAGATATCACTAATACACGGAATGTAAACTTGGCTACACAGAAACTGGATTACAAAACAGAACAGGGTCTCAAATTTAGAAAACCAACTTATGCTTCCTTAAGGGGAAAGTTGAGTTGGGGTGCTGCATAAAACCAGAGATTGAAATGAGCACAGATAAAGCTCCTTAAGCCAAATATGGAATAGACAAGAGCTACTCCTTGCTCAACGAAATGGACTCAACACCCCATATGAAACGCCTAAGAATGTACCTGACTAGTAAGTATCTGAAAACCTATGGATTGCTATGTCTCCGAAAGAGAATCAAGCGTGCGTACAGGGGCATAAACGCAGCAGTGATAGGATTGGAGAGGTTCGGTGAGCAAATGAAGACCCTTTGAAGTCATATTGCATGGTATCCATTCCACGGGTCTCAACTCTCCAGGTTTAGGGGATTCTTCCTTCAGCTAAAACATGCATGTGGAACCCAGAGTATGATCAACCATGTGATCGGGAGACGTGTTCAAATATGTCTCCGTTCTCGTCCCCTGGTACTCGGGTGCAACATTCCACACGCTTTACTAACACTCTCCCGACTTGGAGAGTCACTGCCTTTAACCTCCTGTTTGGCCCAGTTTGCAATTTCTGCGGAAGATGAACAGGAATAGGGAGAACCAATGAGAGACTAGCTGGAGGTGTCTGGACGGGCAAATTTAACTCTCATTTCCCACCAGGAAGAGGAATTAACGAAAGGCTCAGCGTGCCGTGCCGGAACCAGATTAGGGCCTGAAGCAATCCTGTGGTGTTGTGGCCAGCTCACAAGAAAGCGAGTTGAAGAAAGGAGCTCAGGGGCACTGTGATTCACAAACCTGCAGAGTTATAAATGACAGCTATCGTCCAAAAATATACTGAAGTAAGGCTGCCAAGAGGACTTGAAAGCGGGGCAGAATTGCAGGAAACCGATTTCAGGAGGTAGACGGGAATTGCATTTAAAGCATAGGAAAAGAGGCAGAACGTCCACAATGATGCACTTGCCCAAAAAGGGCGTATGCGTTTTTTCCTGAATATATTCAGGAAAAAACGAATACGCACTTTTTGGCCAACCAAGCAAGCTTGCAAAGGAAATCTGCACTACAATGAAGTCTCACTTCCCCCCGGTCAAAAGGGCCATCTGAAAAAAGTGTAAAATCCAGAAAGGCAGGACAGGCCATGGAGAACTGGGAGCCTTGTTATGCTGATGGGCGGGATGTAAATTGCCAACAGCCACTCGGGAGAAGTGTATGGTGTTTCCTGAAACATCTAAAATACAAAGCAACAGAGGCAAGTCACTTCCACTTATGGTCCTATAGCTTAGGGAAAAGAAAATCAAAAAGACACAGCCACCCCAAAGTTTGGGACGGCTCTGTTTACAAGAACCTCGTTTACGGTACAAGTTCAATATCGCAGAAAGTGAGAAATGGACAAAGAAGTTGTGGTACTTACGTACAATGCAATATCACTCAGCAATGACATCTATGTCATCAGGCCCGTAGCAGCATAATGAGTGGATTCAGGTATGATGATTCTAACTGAAATAAGTCACACAGAAAAAGAAACATCATAAGATATCACTAATAAACGGAATGTAAACTTGGCTACACAGGAACTGGATTACAAAACAGAACAGGGTCTCAAATTTAGAAAACCAACTTATGCTTGCTTAAGGGGAAAGGTGAGTTGGGGTGCTGCATAAAACCAGAGATTGAAATGAGCACAGATAAAGCTCCTTAAGCCAAATATGGAATAGACAAGAGCTACTCCTTGCTCAACGAAATGGACTCAACACCCCATATGAAACGCCTAAGAATGTACCTGACTAGTAAGTATCTGAAAACCTATGGATTGCTATGTCTCCGAAAGAGAATCAAGCGTGCGTACAGGGGCATAAACGCAGCAGTGATAGGATTGGAGAGGTTCGGTGAGCAAATGAAGACCCTTTGAAGTCATATTGCACGGTATCCATTCCACGGGTCTCAACTCTCCAGGTTTAGGGGATTCTTCCTTCAGCTAAAACATGCATGTGGAACCCAGAGTATGATCAACCATGTGATCGGGAGACGTGTTCAAATATGTCTCCGTTCTCGTCCCCTGGTACTCGGGTGCAACATTCCACACGCTTTACTAACACTCTCCCGACTTGGAGAGTCAGTGCCTTTAACCTCCTGTTTGGCCCAGTTTGCAATTTCTGCGGAAGATGAACAGGAATAGGGAGAACCAATGAGAGACTAGCTGGAGGTGTCTGGACGGGCAAATTTAACTCTCATTTCCCACCAGGAAGAGGAATTAACGAAAGGCTCTGCGTGCCGTGCCGGAACCAGATTAGGGCCTGAAGCAATCCTGCGGTGTTGTGGCCAGCTCACAAGAAAGCGAGTTGAAGAAAGGAGCTCAGGGGCACTGTGATTCACAAACCTGCAGAGTTATAAATGACAGCTATCGTCCAAAAATATACTGAAGTAAGGCTGCCAAGAGGACTTGAAAGCGGGGCAGAATTGCAGGAAACCGATTTCAGGAGGTAGACGGGAATTGCATTTAAAGCATAGGAAAAGAGGCAGAACGTCCACAATGATGCACTTGCCCAAAAACGGCGTATGCGTTTTTTCCTGAATATATTCAGGAAAAAACGCATACGCCCTTTTTGGCCAACCAAGCAAGCTTGCAAAGGAAATCTGCACTACAATGAAGTCTCACTTCCCCCCGGTCAAAAGGGCCATCTGAAAAATGTGTAAAATCCAGAAAGGCAGGACAGGCCATGGAGAACTGGGAGCCTTGTTATGCTGATGGGCGGGATGTAAATTGCCAACAGCCACTCGGGAGAAGTGTATGGTGTTTCCTGAAACATCTAAAAAACAAAGCAACAGAGCCTAGGGCAGTTCCACTTATGGTCCTATAGCTTAGGGAAATGAAAATCAAAAAGACACAGCCACCCCAAAGTTTGGAACGGATCTCTTTACAAGAACCTCGTTTATGGTACAAGTTCAATATCGCAGAAAGTGAGAAATGGACAAAGAAGTTGTGGTACTTACGTACAATGCAATATCACTCAGCAATGACATCTATGTCATCAGTCCCGTAGCAGCATAATGAGTGCATTCAGGTATGATGATTCTAACTGAAATAAGTCACATAGAAAAAGAAACATCATAAGATATCACTAATACATGGAATGTAAACTTGGCTACACAGGAACTGGATTACAAAACAGAACAGGGTCTAAAATTAAGAAAACCAACTTATGCTTGCTTAAGGGGAAAGGTGAGTTGGGGTGCTGCATAAAACCAGAGATTGAAATGAGCACAGATAAAGCTCCTTAAGCCAAATATGGAATAGACAAGAGCTACTCCTTGCTCAACGAAATGGACTCAACACCCCATATGAAACGCCTAAGAATGTACCTGACTAGTAAGTATCTGAAAACCTATGGATTGCTATGTCTCCGAAAGAGAATCAAGCGTGCGTACAGGGGCATAAACGCAGCAGTGATAGGATTGGAGAGGTTCGGTGAGCAAATGAAGACCCTTTGAAGTCATATTGCATGGTATCCATTCCACGGGTCTCAACTCTCCAGGTTTAGGGGATTCTTCCTTCAGCTAAAACATGCATGTGGAACCCAGAGTATGATCAACCATGTGATCGGGAGACGTGTTCAAATATGTCTCCGTTCTCATCCCCTGGTACTCGGGTGCAACATTCCACACGCTTTACTAACACTCTCCCGACTTGGAGAGTCACTGCCTTTAACCTCCTGTTTGGCCCAGTTTGCAATTTCTGCGGAAGATGAACAGGAATAGGGAGAACCAATGAGAGACTAGCTGGAGGTGTCTGGACGGGCAAATTTAACTCTCATTTCCCACCAGGAAGAGGAATTAACGAAAGGCTCAGCGTGCCGTGCCGGAACCAGATTAGGGCCTGAAGCAATCCTGCGGTGTTGTGGCCAGCTCACAAGAAAGTGAGTTGAAGAAAGGAGCTCAGGGGCACTGTGATTCACAAACCTGCAGAGTTATAAATGACAGCTATCGTCCAAAAATATACTGAAGTAAGGCTGCCAAGAGGACTTGAAAGCGGGGCAGAATTGCAGGAAACCGATTCCAGGAGGTAGACGGGAATTGCATTTAAAGCATAGGAAAAGAGGCAGAACGTCCACAATGATGCACTTGCCCAAAAAGGGCGTATGCGTTTTTTCCTGAATATATTCAGGAAAAAACGCATACGCCCTTTTTGGCCAACCAAGCAAGCTTGCAAAGGAAATCTGCACTACAATGAAGTCTCACTTCCCCCCGGTCAAAAGGGCCATCTGAAAAAAGTGTAAAATCCAGAAAGGCAGGACAGGCCATGGAGAACTGGGAGCCTTGTTATGCTGATGGGCGGGATGTAAATTGCCAACAGCCACTCGGGAGAAGTGTATGGTGTTTCCTGAAACATCTAAAATACAAAGCAACAGAGGCAAGTCACTTCCACTTATGGTCCTATAGCTTAGGGAAAAGAAAATCAAAAAGACACAGCCACCCCAAAGTTTGGGACGGCTCTGTTTACAAGAACCTCGTTTACGGTACAAGTTCAATATCGCAGAAAGTGAGAAATGGATAAAGAAGTTGTGGTACTTACGTACAATGCAATATCACTCAGCAATGACATCTATGTCATCAGGCCCGTAGCAGCATAATGAGTGCATTAAGGTATGATGATTCTAACTGAAATAAGTCACATAGAAAAAGAAACATCATAAGATATCACTAATAAACGGAATGTAAACTTGGCTACACAGGAACTGGATTACAAAACAGAACAGGGTCTCAAATTTAGAAAACCAACATATGCTTGCATAAGGGGAAAGGTGAGTTGGGGTGCTGCATAAAACCAGAGATTGAAATGAGCACAGATAAAGTTCCTTAAGCCAAATATTGAATAGACAGGAGCTACTCCTTGCTCAACGAAATGGACTCAACACCCCATATGAAACGCCTAAGAATGTACCTGACTAGTAAGTATCTTAAAACCTATGGATTGCTATGTCTCCGAAAGAGAATCAAGCGTGTGTACAGGGGCATAAACGCAGCAGTGATAGAATTGGAGAGGTTCGGTGAGCAAATGAAGACCCTTTGAAGTCATATTGCACGGTACCCATTCCACGGTTCTCAACTCTCCAGGTTTAGGGGATTATTCCTTCAGCTAATACATGCATGTGGAACCCACAGTATGATCAACCATGTGATCGGGAGACGTGTTCAAATATGTCTCCGTTCTCGTCCCCTGGTACTCGGGTGCAACATTCCAGACGCTTTACTAACACTCTCCCGACTTGGAGAGTCAGTGCCTTTAACCTCCTGTTTGGCCCAGTTTGCAATTTCTGCGGAAGATGAACAGGAATAGGGAGAACCAATGAGAGACTAGCTGGAGGTGTCTGGACGGGCAAATTTAACTCTCATTTCCCACCAGGAAGAGGAATTAACCAAAGGCTCAGCGTGCCGTGCCGGAACCAGTTTAGGGCCTGAAGCAATCCTGCGGTGTTGCGGCCAGCTCACAAGAAAGCGAGTTGAAGAAAGGAGCTCAGGGGCACTGTAATTCACAAACCTGCAGAGTTATAAATGACAGCTATCGTCCAAAAATATACTGAAGTAAGGCTGCCAAGAGGACTTGAAAGCGGGGCAGAATTGCAGGAAACCGATTTCAGGAGGTAGACGGGAATTGCATTTAAAGCATAGGAAAAGAGGCAGAACGTCCACAATGATGCACTTGCCCAAAAACGGCGTATGCGTTTTTTCCTGAATATATTCAGGAAAAAACGCATACGCCCTTTTTGGCCAACCAAGCAAGCTTGCAAAGGAAATCTGCACTACAATGAAGTCTCACTTCCCCCCGGTCAAAAGGGCCATCTGCAAAAAGTGTAAAATCCAGAAAGGCAGGACAGGCCATGGAGAACTGGGAGCCTTGTTATGCTGATGGGCGGGATGTAAATTGCCAACAGCCACTCGGAAGAAGTGTATGGTGTTTCCTGAAACATCTAAAAAACAAAGCCACAGAGCCTAGGGCACTTCCACTTATGGTCCTATAGCTTAGGGAAATGAAAATCAAAAAGACACAGCCACCCCAAAGTTTGGGACGGCTCTCTTTACAAAAACCTCGTTTACGGTACAAGTTCAATATCGCAGAAATTGAAAAATGGATGAAGAAGTTGTGGTACTTACGTACAATGCAATATCACTCAGCAATGACATCTATGTCATCAGGCCCGTAGCAGCATAATGAGTGGATTCAGGTATGATGATTCTAACTGAAATAAGTCACACAAAAAAAGAAACATCATAAGATATCACTAATACACGGAATGTAAACTTGGCTACACAGGAACTGGATTACAAAACAGAACAGGGTCTCAAATTTAGAAAACCAACTTATGCTTGCTTAAGGGGAAAGGTGAGTTGGGGTGCTGCATAAAACCAGAGATTGAAATGAGCACAGATAAAGCTCCTTAAGCCAAATATGGAATAGACAAGAGCTACTCCTTGCTCAACGAAATGGACTCAACACCCCATATGAAACGCCTAAGAATGTACCTGACTAGTAAGTATCTGAAAACCTATGGATTGCTATGTCTCTGAAAGAGAATCAAGCGTGCGTACAGGGGCATAAACGCAGCAGTGATAGGATTGGAGAGGTTCGGTGAGCAAATGAAGACCCTTTGAAGTCATATTGCATGGTATCCATTCCACGGGTCTCAACTCTCCAGGTTTAGGGGATTCTTCCTTCAGCTAAAACATGCATGTGGAACCCAGAGTATGATCAACCATGTGATCGGGAGACGTGTTCAAATATGTCTCCGTTCTCGTCCCCTGGTACTCGGGTGCAACATTCCACACGCTTAACTAACACTCTCCCGACTTGGAGAGTCAGTGCCTTTAACCTCCTGTTTGGCCCAGTTTGCAATTTCTGCGGAAGATGAACAGGAATAGGGAGAACCAATGAGAGACTAGCTGGAGGTGTCTGGACGGGCAAATTTAACTCTCATTTCTCTCATTTCCCACCAGGAAGGCTCAGCGTGCCGTGCCGGAACCAGATTAGGGCCTGAAGCAATCCTGCGGTGTTGTGGCCAGCTCACAAGAAAGCGAGTTGAAGAAAGGAGCTCAGGGGCACTGTGATTCACAAACCTGCAGAGTTATAAATGACAGCTATCGTCCAAAAATATACTGAAGTAAGGCTGCCAAGAGGACTTGAAAGCGGGGCAGAATTGCAGGAAACCGATTTCAGGAGGTAGACGGGAATTGCATTTAAAGCATAGGAAAAGAGGCAGAACGTCCACAATGATGCACTTGCCCAAAAAGGGCGTATGCGTTTTTTCCTGAATATATTCAGGAAAAAACGCATACGCCCTTTTTGGCCAACCAAGCAAGCTTGCAAAGGAAATCTGCACTACAATGAAGTCTCACTTTCCCCGGTCAAAAGGGCCATCTGAAAAAAGTGTAAAATCCAGAAAGGCAGGACAGGCCATGGAGAACTGGGAGCATTGTTATGCTGATGGTTGGGAAGTAAATTGCCAACAGCCACTTGGGAGAAGTGTATGGTGTTTCCTGAAACATCTAAAAAACAAAGCAACAGAGCCTAGGGCACTTCCACTTATGGTCCTATAGCTTAGGGAAATGAAAATCAAAAAGACACAGCCACCCCAAAGTTTGGGACGGCTCTGTTTACAAGAACCTCGTTTACGGTACAAGTTCAATATCGCAGAAAGTGAGAAATGGACAAAGAAGTTGTGGTACTTACGTACAATGCAATATCACTCAGCAATGACATCTATGTCATCAGGCCCGTAGCAGCATAATGAGTGCATTCAGGTATGATGTTTCTAACTGAAATAAGTCACATAGAAAAAGAAACATCATAAGATATCACTAATACACGGAATGTAAACTTGGCTACACAGGAACTGGATTACAAAACAGAACAGGGTCTCAAATTTAGAAAACCAACTTATGCTTGCTTAAGGGGAAAGGTGAGTTGGGGTGCTGCATAAAACCAGAGATTGAAATGAGCACAGATAAAGCTCCTTAAGCCAAATATGGAATAGACAAGAGCTACTCCTTGCTCAACGAAATGGACTCAACAACCCATATTAAACGCCTAAGAATGTACCTGACTAGTAAGTATCTTAAAACCTATGGATTGCTATGTCTCCGAAAGAGAATCAAGCGTGCGTACAGGGGCATAAACGCAGCAGTGATAGGATTGGAGAGGTTCGGTGAGCAAATGAAGACCCTTTGAAGTCATATTGCATGGTACCCATTCCACGGGTCTCAACTCTCCAGGTTTAGGGGATTCTTCCTTCAGCTAAAACATGCATGTGGAACCCAGAGTATGATCAACCATGTGATCGGGAGACGTGTTCAAATATGTCTCCGTTCTCGTCCCTGGTACTCGGGTGCAACATTGCAGACGCTTTACTAACTTTCTCCGGACTTGGAGAGTCCGTGCCTTTAACCTCCTGTTTGGCCCAATTTGCAATTTCTGCGGAAGATGAACAGGAATAGGGAGAACCAATGAGAGACTAGCTGGAGGTGTCTGGACGGGCAAATTTAACTCTCATTTCCCACCAGGAAGAGGAATTAACCAAAGGCTCAGCGTGCCGTGCCGGAACCAGATTAGGGCCTGAAGCAATCCTGCGGTGTTGCGGCCAGCTCACAGGAAAGCGACTTGAAGAAAGGAGCTCAGGGGCACTGTAATTCACAAACCTGCTGAGTTATAAATGACAGCTATCGTCCAAAAATATACTGAAGTAAGGCTGCCAAGAGGACTTGAAAGCGGGGCAGAATTGCAGGAAACCAATTTCAGGAGGTAGACGGGAATTGCATTTAAAGCATAGGAAAAGAGGCAGAACGTCCACAATGATGCACTTGGCCAAAAAGGGCGTATGCGTTTTTTCCTGAATATATTCAGGAAAAAACGCATACGCCCTTTTTGGCCAACCAAGCAAGCTTGCAAAGGAAATCTGCACTACAATGAAGTCTCACTTCCCCCCGTCAAAAGGGCCATCTGAAAAAAGTGTAAAATCCAGAAAGGCAGGACAGGCCATGGAGAACTGGGAGCCTTGTTATGCTGATGGGCGGGATGTAAATTGCCAACAGCCACTCGGGAGAAGTGTATGGTGTTTCCTGAAACATCTAAAAAACAAAGCAACAGAGCCTAGGGCACTTCCACTTATGGTCCTATAGCTTAGGGAAATGAAAATCAAAAAGACACAGCCACCCCAAAGTTTGGGATGGCTCTGTTTACAAGAACCTCGTTTACGGTACAAGTTCAATATCGCAGAAAGTGAAAAATGGATGAAGAAGTTGTGGTACTTACGTACAATGCAATATCACTCAGCAATGACATCTATGTCATCAGGCCCGTAGCAGCATAATGAGTGGATTCAGGTATGATGATTCTAACTGAAATAAGTCACACAGAAAAAGAAACATCATAAGATATCACTAATACACGGAATGTAAACTTGGCTACACAGGAACTGGATTACAAAACAGAACAGGGTCTCAAATTTAGAAAACCAACTTATGCTTGCTTAAGGGGAAAGGTGAGTTGGGGTGCTGCATAAAACCAGAGATTGAAATGAGCACAGATAAAGTTCCTTAAGCCAAATATGGAATAGACAAGAGCTACTCCTTGCTCAACGAAATGGACTCAACACCCCATATTAAATGCCTAAGAATGTACCTGACTAGTAAGTATCTGAAATCCTATGGATTGCTATGTCTCCGAAAGAGAATCAAGCGTGCATACAGGGGCATAAACGCAGCAGTGATAGGATTGGAGAGGTTCGGTGAGCAAATGAAGACCCTTTGAAGTCATATTGCATGGTACCCATTCCACGGGTCTCAACTCTCCAGGTTTAGGGGATTCTTCCTTCATCTAAAACATGCATGTGGAACCCACAGTATGATCAACCGTGTGATCGGGAGACGTGTTCAAATATGTCTCCGTTCTCGTCCCCTGGTACTCGGGTGCAACATTCCAGACGCTTTACTAACACTCTCCCGACTTGGAGAGTCAGTGCCTTTAACCTCCTGTTTGGCCCAGTTTGCAATTTCTGCGGAAGATGAACAGGAATAGGGAGAACCAATGAGAGACTAGCTGGAGGTGTATGGACGGGCAAATTTAACTCTCATTTCCCACGAGGAAGAGTAATTAACCAAAGGCTCAGCGTGCCGTGCCGGAACCACATTAGGGCCTGAAGCAATCCTGCAGTGTTGCGGCCAGCTCACAAGAAAGCAAGTTGAAGAAAGGAGCTCAGGGGCACTGTAATTCACAAACCTGCAGAGTTATAAATGACAGCTATCGTCCAAAAATATACTGAAGTAAGGCTGCCAAGAGGACTTGAATGCCGGGCAGAATTGCAGGAAACCGATTTCAGGAGGTAGACTGGAATTGCATTTAAAGCATAGGAAAAGAGGCAGAACGTCCACAATGATGCACTTGGCCAAAAAGGGCGTATGCGTTTTTTCCTGAATATATTCAGGAAAAAACGCATACGCCCTTTTTGGCCAACCAAGCAAGCTTGCAAAGGAAATCTGCACTACAATGAAGTCTCACTTCCCCCCGGTCAAAAGGGCCATCTGAAAAAAGTGTAAAATCCAGAAAGGCAAGACAGGCCATGGAGAACTGGGAGCCTTGTTATGCTGATGGGCGGGATGTAAATTGCCAACAGCCACTCGGGAGAAGTGTATGGTGTTTCCTGAAACATCTAAAAAACAAAGCAACAGAGCCTAGGGCACTTCCACTTATGGGCCTATAGCTTAGGGAAATGAAAATCAAAAAGACACAGCCACCCCAAAGTTTGGGACGGCTCTGTTTACAAGAACCTCGTTTACGGTACAAGTTCAATATCGCAGAAAGTGAAAAATGGATAAAGAAGTTGTGATACTTACGTACAATGCAATATCACTCAGCAATGACATCTATGTCATCAGGCCCGTAGCAGCATAATGAGTGGATTCAGGTATGATGGTTCTAACTGAAATAAGTCACACAGAAAAAGAAACATCATAAGATATCACTAATACACGGAATGTAAACTTGGCTACACAGGAACTGGATTACAAAACAGAACAGGGTCTCAAATTTAGAAAACCAACTTATGCTTGCTTAAGGGGAAAGGTGAGTTGGGGTGCTGCATAAAACCAGAGATTGAAATGAGCACAGATAACGTTCCTTAAGCCAAATATGGAATAGACAAGAGCTACTCCTTGCTCAACGAAATGGACTCAACACCCCATATTAAACGCCTAAGAATGTACCTGACAAGTAAGTATCTTAAAACCTATGGATTGCTATGTCTCCGAAAGAGAATCAAGCGTGCATACAGGGGCATAAACGCAGCAGTGATAGGATTGGAGAGGTTCGGTGAGCAAATGAAGACCCTTTGAAGTCATATTGCATGGTACCCATTCCACGGGTCTCAACTCTCCAGGTTTAGGGGATTCTTCCTTCAGCTAAAACATGCATGTGGAACCCAGAGTATGATCAACCGTGTGATCGGGAGACGTGTTCAAATATGTCTCCGTTCTCGTCCCCTGGTACTCGGGTGCAACATTCCAGACGCTTTACTAACACTCTCCCGACTTGGAGAGTCAGTGCCTTTAACCTCCTGTTTGGCCCAGTTTGCAATTTCTGTGGAAGATGAACAGGAATAGGGAGAACCAATGAGAGACTAGCTGGAGGTGTCTGGACGGGCAAATTTAACTCTCATTTCCCACCAGGAAGAGGAATTAACCAAAGGCTCAGCGTGCGGTGCCGGAACCAAATTAGGGCCTGAAGCAATCCTGCAGTGTTGCGGCCAGCTTACAAGAAAGCAAGTTGAAGAAAGGAGCTCAGGGACACTGTAATTCACAAACCTGCAGAGTTATAAATGACAGCTATCGTCCAAAAATATACTGAAATAAGGCTGCCAAGAGGAATTGAAAGCGGGGCAGAATTGCAGGAAACCGATTTCAGGAGGTAGACTGGAATTGCATTTAAAGCATAAGAAAAGAGGCAGAACGTCCACAATGATGCACTTGGCCAAAAAGGGCGTATGCGTTTTTTCCTGAATATATTCAGGAAAAAACGCATACGCCCTTTTTGGCCAACCAAGCAAGCTTGCAAAGGAAATCTGCACTACAATGAAGTCTCACTTCCCCCCGGTCAAAAGGGCCATCTGCAAAAAGTGTAAAATCCAGAAAGGCAGGACAGGCCATGGAGAACTGGGAGCCTTGTTATGCTGATGGGCGGGATGTAAATTGCCAACAGCCACTCGGTAGAAGTGTATGGTGTTTCCTGAAACATCTAAAAAACAAAGCAACAGAGCCTAGGGCACTTCCACTTATGGTCCTATAGCTTAGGAAAATGAAAATCAAAAAGACACAGCCACCCCAAAGTTTGGGACGGCTCTGTTTACAAGAACCTCGTTTATGGTACAAGTTCAATATCGCAGAAAGTGAGAAATGGACAAAGAAGTTGTGGTACTTACGTACAATGCAATATCACTCAGCAATGACATCTATGTCATCAGTCCCGTAGCAGCATAATGAGTGCATTCAGGTATGATGATTCTAACTGAAATAAGTCACATAGAAAAAGAAACATCATAAGATATCACTAATACATGGAATGTAAACTTGGCTACACAGGAACTGGATTACAAAACAGAACAGGGTCTCAAATTTAGAAAACCAACTTATGCTTGCTTAAGGGGAAAGGTGAGTTGGGGTGCTGCATAAAACCAGAGATTGAAATGAGCACAGATAAAGCTCCTTAAGCCAAATATGGAATAGACAAGAGCTACTCCTTGCTCAACGAAATGGACTCAACACCCCATATGAAACGCCTAAGAATGTACCTGACTAGTAAGTATCTGAAAACCTATGGATTGCTATGTCTCCGAAAGAGAATCAAGCGTGCGTACAGGGGCATAAACGCAGCAGTGATAGGATTGGAGAGGTTCGGTGAGCAAATGAAGACCCTTTGAAGTCATATTGCATGGTATCCATTCCACGGGTCTCAACTCTCCAGGTTTAGGGGATTCTTCCTTCAGCTAAAACATGCATGTGGAACCCAGAGTATGATCAACCATGTGATCGGGAGACGTGTTCAAATATGTCTCCGTTCTCGTCCCCTGGTACTCGGGTGCAACATTCCACACGCTTTACTAACACTCTCCCGACTTGGAGAGTCAGTGCCTTTAACCTCCTGTTTGGCCCAGTTTGCAATTTCTGCGGAAGATGAACAGGAATAGGGAGAACCAATGAGAGACTAGCTGGAGGTGTCTGGACGGGCAAATTTAACTCTCATTTCCCACCAGGAAGAGGAATTAACCAAAGGCTCAGCGTGCCGTGCCGGAACCAGATTAGGGCCTGAAGCAATCCTGCGGTGTTGTGGCCAGCTCACAAGAAAGCGAGTTGGAGGAAGGAGCTCAGCGGCACTGTGATTCACAAACCTGCAGAGTTATAAATGACAGCTATCGTCCAAAAATATACTGAAGTAAGGCTGCCAAGAGGACTTGAAAGCGGGGCAGAATTGCAGGAAACCGATTTCAGGAGGTAGACGGGAATTGCATTTAAAGCATAGGAAAAGAGGCAGAACGTCCACAATGATGCACTTGCCCAAAAAGGGCGTATGCGTTTTTTCCTGAATATATTCAGGAAAAAACGCATACGCCCTTTTTGGCCAACCAAGCAAGCTTGCAAAGGAAATCTGCACTACAATGAAGTCTCACTTCCCCCCGGTCAAAAGGGCAATCTGAAAAAAGTGTAAAATCCAGAAAGGCAGGACAGGCCATGGAGAACTGGGAGCCTTGTTATGCTGATGGGCGGGATGTAAATTGCCAACAGCCACTCGGGAGAAGTGTATGGTGTTTCCTGAAACATCTAAAATACAAAGCAACAGAGGCAAGTCACTTCCACTTATGGTCCTATAGCTTAGGGAAATGAAAATCAAAAAGACACAGCCACCCCAAAGTTTGGGACGGCTCTGTTTACAAAAACCTCGTTTACGGTACAAGTTCAATATCTCAGAAAGTGAAAAATGGATGAAGAAGTTGTGGTACTTACGTACAATGCAATATCACTCAGCAATGACATCTATGTCATCAGGCCCGTAGCAGCATAATGAGTGGATTCAGGTATGATGATTCTAACTGAAATAAGTCACACAGAAAAAGAAACATCATAAGATATCACTAATACACGGAATGTAAACGTGGCTACACAGGAACTGGATTACAAAACAGAACAGGGTCTCAAATTTAGAAAACCAACTTATGCTTGCTTAAGGGGAAAGGTGAGTTGGGGTGCTGCATAAAACCAGAGATTGAAATGAGCACAGATAAAGCTCCTTAAGCCAAATATGGAATAGACAAGAGCTACTCCTTGCTCAACGAAATGGACTCAACACCCCATATGAAACGCCTAAGAATGTACCTGACTAGTAAGTATCTGAAAACCTATGGATTGCTATGTCTCCGAAAGAGAATCAAGCGTGCGTACAGGGGCATAAACGCAGCAGTGATAGGATTGGAGAGGTTCGGTGAGCAAATGAAGACCCTTTGAAGTCATATTGCATGGTACCCATTCCACGGGTCTCAACTCTCCAGGTTTAGGGGATTCTTCCTTCAGCTAAAACATGCATGTGGAACCCAGAGTATGATCAACCGTGTGATCGGGAGACGTGTTCAAATATGTCTCCGTTCTCGTCCCCTGGTACTCGGGTGCAACATTCCAGACGCTTTACTAACACTCTCCCGACTTGGAGAGTCAGTGCCTTTAACCTCCTGTTTGGCCCAGTTTGCAATTTCTGTGGAAGATGAACAGGAATAGGGAGAACCAATGAGAGACTAGCTGGAGGTGTCTGGACGGGCAAATTTAACTCTCATTTCCCACCAGGAAGAGGAATTAACCAAAGGCTCAGCGTGCGGTGCCGGAACCAAATTAGGGCCTGAAGCAATCCTGCAGTGTTGCGGCCAGCTTACAAGAAAGCAAGTTGAAGAAAGGAGCTCAGGGACACTGTAATTCACAAACCTGCAGAGTTATAAATGACAGCTATCGTCCAAAAATATACTGAAATAAGGCTGCCAAGAGGAATTGAAAGCGGGGCAGAATTGCAGGAAACCGATTTCAGGAGGTAGACTGGAATTGCATTTAAAGCACAAGAAAAGAGGCAGAACGTCCACAATGATGCACTTGGCCAAAAAGGGCGTATGCGTTTTTTCCTGAATATATTCAGGAAAAAACGCATACGCCCTTTTTGGCCAACCAAGCAAGCTTGCAAAGGAAATCTGCACTACAATGAAGTCTCACTTCCCCCTGGTCAAAAGGGCCATCTGAAAAAAGTGTAAAATCCAGAAAGGCAAGACAGGCCATGGAGAACTGGGAGCCTTGTTATGCTGATGGGCGGGATGTAAATTGCCAACAGCCACTCGGGAGAAGTGTATGGTGTTTCCTGAAACATCTGAAAAACAAAGCAACAGAGCCTAGGGCACTTCCACTTATGGGCCTATAGCTTAGGGAAATGAAAATCAAAAAGACACAGCCACCCCAAAGTTTGGGACGGCTCTGTTTACAAGAACCTCATTTACGGTACAAGTTCAATGTCGCAGAAAGTGAAAAATGGATAAAGAAGTTGTGATACTTACGTACAATGCAATATCACTCAGCAATGACATCTATGTCATCAGTCCCGTAGCAGCATAATGAGTGCATTCAGGTATGATGATTCTAACTGAAATAAGTCACATAGAAAAAGAAACATCATAAGATATCACTAATACATGGAATGTAAACTTGGCTACACAGGAACTGGATTACAAAACAGAACAGGGTCTCAAATTTAGAAAACCAACTTATGCTTGCTTAAGGGGAAAGGTGAGTTGGGGTGCTGCATAAAACCAGAGATTGAAATGAGCACAGATAAAGCTCCTTAAGCCAAATATGGAATAGACAAGAGCTACTCCTTGCTCAACGAAATGGACTCAACACCCCATATGAAACGCCTAAGAATGTACCTGACTAGTAAGTATCTGAAAACCTATGGATTGCTATGTCTCCGAAAGAGAATCAAGCGTGCGTACAGGGGCATAAACGCAGCAGTGATAGGATTGGAGAGGTTCGGTGAGCAAATGAAGACCCTTTGAAGTCATATTGCATGGTATCCATTCCACGGGTCTCAACTCTCCAGGTTTAGGGGATTCTTCCTTCAGCTAAAACATGCATGTGGAACCCAGAGTATGATCAACCATGTGATCGGGAGACGTGTTCAAATATGTCTCCGTTCTCGTCCCCTGGTACTCGGGTGCAACATTCCACACGCTTTACTAACACTCTCCCGACTTGGAGAGTCAGTGCCTTTAACCTCCTGTTTGGCCCAGTTTGCAATTTCTGCGGAAGATGAACAGGAATAGGGAGAACCAATGAGAGACTAGCTGGAGGTGTCTGGACGGGCAAATTTAACTCTCATTTCCCACCAGGAAGAGGAATTAACCAAAGGCTCAGCGTGCGGTGCCGGAACCAGATTAGGGCCTGAAGCAATCCTGCGGTGTTGTGGCCAGCTCACAAGAAAGCGAGTTGGAGGAAGGAGCTCAGCGGCACTGTGATTCACAAACCTGCAGAGTTATAAATGACAGCTATCGTCCAAAAATATACTGAAGTAAGGCTGCCAAGAGGACTTGAAAGCGGGGCAGAATTGCAGGAAACCGATTTCAGGAGGTAGACGGGAATTGCATTTAAAGCATAGGAAAAGAGGCAGAACGTCCACAATGATGCACTTGCCCAAAAAGGGCGTATGCGTTTTTTCCTGAATATATTCAGGAAAAAACGCATACGCCCTTTTTGGCCAACCAAGCAAGCTTGCAAAGGAAATCTGCACTACAATGAAGTCTCACTTCCCCCCGGTCAAAAGGGCCATCTGAAAAAAGTGTAAAATCCAGAAAGGCAGGACAGGCCATGGAGAACTGGGAGCCTTGTTATGCTGATGGGCGGGATGTAAATTGCCAACAGCCACTCGGGAGAAGTGTATGGTGTTTCCTGAAACATCTAAAATACAAAGCAACAGAGGCAAGTCACTTCCACTTATGGTCCTATAGCTTAGGGAAATGAAAATCAAAAAGACACAGCCACCCCAAAGTTTGGGACGGCTCTGTTTACAAAAACCTCGTTTACGGTACAAGTTCAATATCTCAGAAAGTGAAAAATGGATGAAGAAGTTGTGGTACTTACGTACAATGCAATATCACTCAGCAATGACATCTATGTCATCAGGCCCGTAGCAGCATAATGAGTGGATTCAGGTATGATGATTCTAACTGAAATAAGTCACACAGAAAAAGAAACATCATAAGATATCACTAATACACGGAATGTAAACTTGGCTACACAGGAACTGGATTACAAAACAGAACAGGGTCTCAAATTTAGAAAACCAACTTATGCTTGCTTAAGGGGAAAGGTGAGTTGGGGTGCTGCATAAAACCAGAGATTGAAATGAGCACAGATAAAGCTCCTTAAGCCAAATATGGAATAGACAAGAGCTACTCCTTGCTCAACGAAATGGACTCAACACCCCATATGAAACGCCTAAGAATGTACCTGACTAGTAAGTATCTGAAAACCTATGGATTGCTATGTCTCTGAAAGAGAATCAAGCGTGCGTACAGGGGCATAAACGCAGCAGTGATAGGATTGGAGAGGTTCGGTGAGCAAATGAAGACCCTTTGAAGTCATATTGCATGGTACCCATTCCACGGGTCTCAACTCTCCAGGTTTAGGGGATTCTTCCTTCAGCTAAAACATGCATGTGGAACCCAGAGTATGATCAACCGTGTGATCGGGAGACGTGTTCAAATATGTCTCCGTTCTCGTCCCCTGGTACTCGGGTGCAACATTCCAGACGCTTTACTAACACTCTCCCGACTTGGAGAGTCAGTGCCTTTAACCTCCTGTTTGGCCCAGTTTGCAATTTCTGTGGAAGATGAACAGGAATAGGGAGAACCAATGAGAGACTAGCTGGAGGTGTCTGGACGGGCAAATTTAACTCTCATTTCCCACCAGGAAGAGGAATTAACCAAAGGCTCAGCGTGCGGTGCCGGAACCAAATTAGGGCCTGAAGCAATCCTGCAGTGTTGCGGCCAGCTTACAAGAAAGCAAGTTGAAGAAAGGAGCTCAGGGACACTGTAATTCACAAACCTGCAGAGTTATAAATGACAGCTATCGTCCAAAAATATACTGAAATAAGGCTGCCAAGAGGAATTGAAAGCGGGGCAGAATTGCAGGAAACCGATTTCAGGAGGTAGACTGGAATTGCATTTAAAGCACAAGAAAAGAGGCAGAACGTCCACAATGATGCACTTGGACAAAAAGGGCGTATGCGTTTTTTCCTGAATATATTCAGGAAAAAACGCATACGCCCTTTTTGGCCAACCAAGCAAGCTTGCAAAGGAAATCTGCACTACAATGAAGTCTCACTTCCCCCTGGTCAAAAGGGCCATCTGAAAAAAGTGTAAAATCCAGAAAGGCAAGACAGGCCATGGAGAACTGGGAGCCTTGTTATGCTGATGGGCGGGATGTAAATTGCCAACAGCCACTCGGGAGAAGTGTATGGTGTTTCCTGAAACATCTGAAAAACAAAGCAACAGAGCCTAGGGCACTTCCACTTATGGGCCTATAGCTTAGGGAAATGAAAATCAAAAAGACACAGCCACCCCAAAGTTTGGGACGGCTCTGTTTACAAGAACCTCATTTACGGTACAAGTTCAATGTCGCAGAAAGTGAAAAATGGATAAAGAAGTTGTGATACTTACGTACAATGCAATATCACTCAGCAATGACATCTATGTCATCAGTCCCGTAGCAGCATAATGAGTGCATTCAGGTATGATGATTCTAACTGAAATAAGTCACATAGAAAAAGAAACATCATAAGATATCACTAATACATGGAATGTAAACTTGGCTACACAGGAACTGGATTACAAAACAGAACAGGGTCTCAAATTTAGAAAACCAACTTATGCTTGCTTAAGGGGAAAGGTGAGTTGGGGTGCTGCATAAAACCAGAGATTGAAATGAGCACAGATAAAGCTCCTTAAGCCAAATATGGAATAGACAAGAGCTACTCCTTGCTCAACGAAATGGACTCAACACCCCATATGAAACGCCTAAGAATGTACCTGACTAGTAAGTATCTGAAAACCTATGGATTGCTATGTCTCCGAAAGAGAATCAAGCGTGCGTACAGGGGCATAAACGCAGCAGTGATAGGATTGGAGAGGTTCGGTGAGCAAATGAAGACCCTTTGAAGTCATATTGCATGGTATCCATTCCACGGGTCTCAACTCTCCAGGTTTAGGGGATTCTTCCTTCAGCTAAAACATGCATGTGGAACCCAGAGTATGATCAACCATGTGATCGGGAGACGTGTTCAAATATGTCTCCGTTCTCGTCCCCTGGTACTCGGGTGCAACATTCCACACGCTTTACTAACACTCTCCCGACTTGGAGAGTCAGTGCCTTTAACCTCCTGTTTGGCCCAGTTTGCAATTTCTGCGGAAGATGAACAGGAATAGGGAGAACCAATGAGAGACTAGCTGGAGGTGTCTGGACGGGCAAATTTAACTCTCATTTCCCACCAGGAAGAGGAATTAACCAAAGGCTCAGCGTGCCGTGCCGGAACCAGATTAGGGCCTGAAGCAATCCTGCGGTGTTGTGGCCAGCTCACAAGAAAGCGAGTTGGAGGAAGGAGCTCAGCGGCACTGTGATTCACAAACCTGCAGAGTTATAAATGACAGCTATCGTCCAAAAATATACTGAAGTAAGGCTGCCAAGAGGACTTGAAAGCGGGGCAGAATTGCAGGAAACCGATTTCAGGAGGTAGACGGGAATTGCATTTAAAGCATAGGAAAAGAGGCAGAACGTCCACAATGATGCACTTGCCCAAAAAGGGCGTATGCGTTTTTTCCTGAATATATTCAGGAAAAAACGCATACGCCCTTTTTGGCCAACCAAGCAAGCTTGCAAAGGAAATCTGCACTACAATGAAGTCTCACTTCCCCCCGGTCAAAAGGGCCATCTGAAAAAAGTGTAAAATCCAGAAAGGCAGGACAGGCCATGGAGAACTGGGAGCCTTGTTATGCTGATGGGCGGGATGTAAATTGCCAACAGCCACTCGGGAGAAGTGTATGGTGTTTCCTGAAACATCTAAAATACAAAGCAACAGAGGCAAGTCACTTCCACTTATGGTCCTATAGCTTAGGGAAATGAAAATCAAAAAGACACAGCCACCCCAAAGTTTGGGACGGCTCTGTTTACAAAAACCTCGTTTACGGTACAAGTTCAATATCTCAGAAAGTGAAAAATGGATGAAGAAGTTGTGGTACTTACGTACAATGCAATATCACTCAGCAATGACATCTATGTCATCAGGCCCGTAGCAGCATAATGAGTGGATTCAGGTATGATGATTCTAACTGAAATAAGTCACACAGAAAAAGAAACATCATAAGATATCACTAATACACGGAATGTAAACTTGGCTACACAGGAACTGGATTACAAAACAGAACAGGGTCTCAAATTTAGAAAACCAACTTATGCTTGCTTAAGGGGAAAGGTGAGTTGGGGTGCTGCATAAAACCAGAGATTGAAATGAGCACAGATAAAGCTCCTTAAGCCAAATATGGAATAGACAAGAGCTACTCCTTGCTCAACGAAATGGACTCAACACCCCATATGAAACGCCTAAGAATGTACCTGACTAGTAAGTATCTGAAAACCTATGGATTGCTATGTCTCCGAAAGAGAATCAAGCGTGCGTACAGGGGCATAAACGCAGCAGTGATAGGATTGGAGAGGTTCGGTGAGCAAATGAAGACCCTTTGAAGTCATATTGCATGGTACCCATTCCACGGGTCTCAACTCTCCAGGTTTAGGGGATTCTTCCTTCAGCTAAAACATGCATGTGGAACCCAGAGTATGATCAACCGTGTGATCGGGAGACGTGTTCAAATATGTCTCCGTTCTCGTCCCCTGGTACTCGGGTGCAACATTCCAGACGCTTTACTAACACTCTCCCGACTTGGAGAGTCAGTGCCTTTAACCTCCTGTTTGGCCCAGTTTGCAATTTCTGTGGAAGATGAACAGGAATAGGGAGAACCAATGAGAGACTAGCTGGAGGTGTCTGGACGGGCAAATTTAACTCTCATTTCCCACCAGGAAGAGGAATTAACCAAAGGCTCAGCGTGCGGTGCCGGAACCAAATTAGGGCCTGAAGCAATCCTGCAGTGTTGCGGCCAGCTTACAAGAAAGCAAGTTGAAGAAAGGAGCTCAGGGACACTGTAATTCACAAACCTGCAGAGTTATAAATGACAGCTATCGTCCAAAAATATACTGAAATAAGGCTGCCAAGAGGAATTGAAAGCGGGGCAGAATTGCAGGAAACCGATTTCAGGAGGTAGACTGGAATTGCATTTAAAGCACAAGAAAAGAGGCAGAACGTCCACAATGATGCACTTGGCCAAAAAGGGCGTATGCGTTTTTTCCTGAATATATTCAGGAAAAAACGCATACGCCCTTTTTGGCCAACCAAGCAAGCTTGCAAAGGAAATCTGCACTACAATGAAGTCTCACTTCCCCCTGGTCAAAAGGGCCATCTGAAAAAAGTGTAAAATCCAGAAAGGCAAGACAGGCCATGGAGAACTGGGAGCCTTGTTATGCTGATGGGCGGGATGTAAATTGCCAACAGCCACTCGGGAGAAGTGTATGGTGTTTCCTGAAACATCTGAAAAACAAAGCAACAGAGCCTAGGGCACTTCCACTTATGGGCCTATAGCTTAGGGAAATGAAAATCAAAAAGACACAGCCACCCCAAAGTTTGGGACGGCTCTGTTTACAAGAACCTCATTTACGGTACAAGTTCAATGTCGCAGAAAGTGAAAAATGGATAAAGAAGTTGTGATACTTACGTACAATGCAATATCACTCAGCAATGACATCTATGTCATCAGGCCCGTAGCAGCATAATGAGTGGATTCAGGTATGATGATTCTAACTGAAATAAGTCACACAGAAAAAGAAACATCATAAGATATCACTAATACACGGAATGTAAACTTGGCTACACAGGAACTGGATTACAAAACAGAACAGGGTCTCAAATTTAGAAAACCAACTTATGCTTGCTTAAGGGGAAAGGTGAGTTGGGGTGCTGCATAAAACCAGAGATTGAAATGAGCACAGATAACGTTCCTTAAGCCAAATATGGAATAGACAAGAGCTACTCCTTGCTCAACGAAATGGACTCAACACCCCATATTAAACGCCTAAGAATGTACCTGACTAGTAAGTATCTTAAAACCTATGGATTGCTATGTCTCCGAAAGAGAATCAAGCATGCGTACAGGGGCATAAACGCAGCAGTGATAGGATTGGAGAGGTTCGGTGAGCAAATGAAGACCCTTTGAAGTCATATTGCATGGTACCCATTCCACGGGTCTTAACTCTCCAGGTTTAGGGGATTCTTCCTTCAGCTAAAACATGCATGTGGAACCCACAGTATGATCAACCATGTGATCGGGAGACGTGTTCAAATATGTCTCCGTTCTCGTCCCCTGGTACTCGGGAGCAACATTCCACACGCTTTACTAACACTCTCCCGACTTGGAGAGTCAGTGCCTTTAACCTCCTGTTTGGCCCAGTTTGCAATTTCTGCGGAAGATGAACAGGAATAGGGAGAACCAATGAGAGACTAGCTGGAGGTGTCTGGACGGGCAAATTTAACTCTCATTTTCCACCAGGAAGAGGAATTAACCAAAGGCTCAGCGTGCCGTGCCGGAACCAGATTAGGGCCTGAAGCAATCCTGCGGTGTTGCGGCCAGCTCACAAGAAAGCGAGTTGAAGAAAGGAGCTCAGGGTCACTGTGATTCACAAACCTGCAGAGTTATAAATGACAGCTATCGTCCAAAAATATACTGAAGTAAGGCTGCCAAGAGGACTTGAAAGCGGGGCAGAATTGCAGGAAACCGATTTCAGGAGGTAGACTGGAATTGCATTTAAAGCATAGGAAAAGAGGCAGAAAGTCCACAATGATGCACTTGGCCAAAAAGGGCGTATGCGTTTTTTCCTGAATATATTCAGGAAAAAACGCATACGCCCTTTTTGGCCAACCAAGCAAGCTTGCAAAGGAAATCTGCACTACAATGAAGTCTCACTTCCCCCCGGTCAAAAGGGCCATCTGCAAAAAGTGTAAAATCCAGAAAGGCAGGACAGGCCATGGAGAACTGGGAGCCTTGTTATGCTGATGGGCGGGATGTAAATTGCCAACAGCCACTCGGTAGAAGTGTATGGTGTTTCCTGAAACATCTAAAAAACAAAGCAACAGAGCCTAGGGCACTTCCACTTATGGTCCTATAGCTTAGGAAAATGAAAATCAAAAAGACACAGCCACCCCAAAGTTTGGGACGGCTCTATTTTCAAGAACCTCGTTTATGGTACAAGTTCAATATCGCAGAAAGTGAGAAATGGACAAAGAAGTTGTGGTACTTACGTACAATGCAATATCACTCAGCAATGACATCTATGTCATCAGGCCCGTAGCAGCATAATGAGTGCATTCAGGTATGATGATTCTAACTGAAATAAGTCACATAGAAAAAGAAACATCATAAGATATCACTAATACATGGAATGTAAACTTGGCTACACAGGAACTGGATTACAAAACAGAACAGGGTCTCAAATTTAGAAAACCAACTTATGCTTGCTTAAGGGGAAAGGTGAGTTGGGGTGCTGCATAAAACCAGAGATTGAAATGAGCACAGATAAAGCTCCTTAAGCCAAATATGGAATAGACAAGAGCTACTCCTTGCTCAACGAAATGGACTCAACACCCCATATGAAACGCCTAAGAATGTACCTGACTAGTAAGTATCTGAAAACCTATGGATTGCTATGTCTCCGAAAGAGAATCAAGCGTGCGTACAGGGGCATAAACGCAGCAGTGATAGGATTGGAGAGGTTCGGTGAGCAAATGAAGACCCTTTGAAGTCATATTGCATGGTATCCATTCCACGGGTCTCAACTCTCCAGGTTTAGGGGATTCTTCCTTCAGCTAAAACATGCATGTGGAACCCAGAGTATGATCAACCATGTGATCGGGAGACGTGTTCAAATATGTCTCCGTTCTCGTCCCCTGGTACTCGGGTGCAACATTCCACACGCTTTACTAACACTCTCCCGACTTGGAGAGTCAGTGCCTTTAACCTCCTGTTTGGCCCAGTTTGCAATTTCTGCGGAAGATGAACAGGAATAGGGAGAACCAATGAGAGACTAGCTGGAGGTGTCTGGACGGGCAAATTTAACTCTCATTTCCCACCAGGAAGAGGAATTAACCAAAGGCTCAGCGTGCCGTGCCGGAACCAGATTAGGGCCTGAAGCAATCCTGCGGTGTTGTGGCCAGCTCACAAGAAAGCGAGTTGGAGGAAGGAGCTCAGTGGCACTGTGATTCTCAAACCTGCAGAGTTATAAATGACAGCTATCGTCCAAAAATATACTGAAATAAGGCTGCCAAGAGGAATTGAAAGCGGGGCAGAATTGCAGGAAACCGATTTCAGGAGGTAGACTGGAATTGCATTTAAAGCATAAGAAAAGAGGCAGAACGTCCACAATGATGCACTTGGCCAAAAAGGGCATATGCGTTTTTTCCTGAATATATTCAGGAAAAAACGCATACGCCCTTTTTGGCCAACCAAGCAAGCTTGCAAAGGAAATCTGCACTACAATGAAGTCTCACTTCCCCCCGGTCAAAAGGGCCATCTGAAAAAAGTGTAAAATCCAGAAAGGCAGGACAGGCCATGGAGAACTGGGAGCCTTGTTATGCTGATGGGCGGGATGTAAATTGCCAACAGCCACTCGGGAGAAGTGTATGGTGTTTCCTGAAACATCTAAAAAACAAAGCAACAGAGCCTAGGGCACTTCCACTTATGGGCCTATAGCTTAGGGAAATGAAAATCAAAAAGACACAGCCACCCCAAAGTTTGGGACGGCTCTCTTTAC